>NW_021318678.1:20928-71996 GCF_001605985.2 Dendrobium catenatum
TTCTAGCTCTCCTGATCTGACGAACTCAAGTGATTCAGATTAAAGTCTTCTCAAGTGTTTAAGGATCAAGATACTACCTACGTTCGGTACTATCAATTGAATTCAAAACCTGCAAATCCTTCAACAAATCCGTAAAGCACAAAGCGAGGATCGAAGGAACTTTTTATACAACAAGTCCGTCAAAGCACAAAGCAAAGGACCGAAGAAAGTCATCCCAAAGTTCATGAAAAGACCATGGCTAAACTAAGTGGATTTCGTCATCAACAAGTCCGCTATGCACAAAGCTCAGGACCGATGACTTCTCTCTATCGACCTAATACAAACCTAAGGATTTTGGTCACCGACATCTACTCTATCAAGCCCGCCGAAGCTAGAAGCAAAGGGCAGAAGGAATACAAATCTTCTGACAAGTCATCAAAGACAAATCAGACAACCCTTCACCAAGTCCGCAGCACAAAGCACAGGACAGAAGGAATCAAAATCTCGGGGCTCCAGCTAAAATTGCAGAAAGAGCATCCCCGACGACATCTACAAATGTCCCTGAAGACTGGGGGCATTTTAAATATTTATTTGGGTCGACATCGCGCTGCATGCCGAGATCCCCAAATAAATATTTAAAATTTCAACAAGATATCAACCATCTATGGATATATTTGAAAGAGCAAGTGGAGAAAGAAAGTTAGTGTGACATCCAAGCAAAACTTTGGAGATCCATTAAAAGAAAGACTAGTGTGACATTCAAACAACTTTTGGAAATCCACTAAAAGAAAATCTTAGTGTGACATCCAAATGAAATTTTGGAGATCCACTAAATGAAAATCCTAGTGTGACATCTAGAACAAGATATCTAGAGATCCACAGGGTCAATCAGCATACAATAAACGTGGCTCGCTCTAGGCGCGTACCACATTTGTTGGGGGGCATTTGTTGACCTTCTCCCGTGAAAAACAAAAAAAAAGAGAAGAAAATGAAATTTCAAATCCTCACCTGCTCTGCCATTCGCACGTCGTAGCCACGACGACGCCTCGTCGCTTGCACGATCTCTGCTGCTCATGTCGCATCGCCCATGACTCTATACGACGAGCTCCTCACATCGTTAAAATGAGATCGAAGGGCTCTCGGACGCGCTCCGCTCGGCCTCGTTCCGCTCCAGCTCTCTCTCGAAAGCTCTCCCTCTCCCGACTCCACTTCCTGTAGGATCGAAAGTTACAAATTTTGATCGGAAGCAACTCGGTTTTATTACAAATGATAATTTTAATTTGGATTACTTTATTCAAATTTCTCTCTATAATTTCCTAAAGTAACTCCATCGCATGCACGTTTCACATCAAACTTACACCAAAGAATATTATAGAGGTCTGTAGTTTCTTGGATTAGTAGGATACTACAAAAGGTTTGTTAAAGGATTGTCACAGATTGTTATGCCTTTGTCCAAGCTAGTGAGGAAAGAAATAAAATTTGAATGAACAATTGAATGTGAGAAAAGCTTTCAGGCATTGAAAGGACATTTGACTACAGCACCAGTACTGACACTTCCCTCAGGAATAGAAGGATTTCAGATTTATAGTGATGCTTCTTTGAAGGGTTTGAGATGTGTTCTAATGCATAATAAAAAGGTGATTGCATATGCATCTCGACAATTAAAGCTTCATGAAAGAAATTATCCCACTCATCATTTAGAGTTGGCTGTAGGGGTATTAGCTTTGAAGATTTGGAGACATTATTTGTATGGGGTAAGATGTGAAATTTTCACTAATCGTTAGAGCTTAAAATATATATTTTTATAAAAAGAACTTAATCTGAGATAGAAGATGATTGGAATGCATAAAAGATTATGATTTGGACATTCACTATTATCTATGAAAAGCTAATAATGTGACTGATGCTTGGACTCGCAAATCTACAGAAATGATGAACTGGATGATTATTCAAGAGGTTGAATTGATCAAGGAAATGTAAAATCTATAATTGGAGGTTATATATTTGAAAAATGTGGAATATTTACATCAGATGACAGTAAAGCCCACTTTAATAGAGCGTTTCAAAGAAGCTCAATAACTCAGTAGTGAATCTTCAAAATTGATTGAGCAGGCCCAGTCCGAAAAAAGAGCAGATATTTTTGTTGATGTTGATGGAATCATTAGGCTCAAATTCCAGTTGTGAGTACCTAGCGATCTGGACTTGAGAAATGAAATTTTGCAAGAAGTTCATAATTTTGGCTACACAATTCATCCAGACAGTACTAAGATGTTTAAGACTTAAAATTTTGCTGGTCGGGTATCAAGAGAGACGTTGTTGAACATGTAGTTAAGTGTGAATTATGTCAAATTGTGAAAGCTAAACATTAGCGACCTAGTGGATTATTGCAATCATTACCTAAACCTGAGTGGAAGTAGGAAGAGTTTGCAATGGATTTTATTATGGGATTTTTCAGATCCAGACAGGGACATGACATCATTTTGGCGATTATTGATAGGCTGACAAAATCAAATCACTTTTTTCCTGTCAAGCAAACTAATTCAGTAGACAAATTGGCACGTATGTATGTGAAAGAGATTGTCAAATTGCATTGTATTTCAAAAGTTATTGTCTCAGATAGAGATGATAGATTTACTTATAGGCTGTGGAAAAGCATCATAAAAGCTTAGGCACAAATTTGCATTTCAGTACAGCTTTTTATCCTCCGACTGATGGTCAATCTGAAAGAATCATTCAAGTACTAGAAGACTTATTGAGATTATGTGTTTTGAATTTCAGAGGTAGCTGGGAAGATCATATACTATTAATAGAATTTGCCTACAACAATAGCTACCAATCTAGTATACAAATGAAACCATATGAAGCACTTTATGGTAGGAAGTGCAGAACTCCCTTAACGTGGGGGGAGGTAGGAGAAAGACAACTAATGGGTCCAAAGCTAGTTGATGAAGCAACAGAGAAAATCAGAGATAGATAAAAGCTGCTCAGGATTGCCATCATATGATTTGTTTCTAAGTGTTGAATAGATAATAAGATTGAAAGTAATGTTATACATTTCTTATGATCAACATAGAATTTTAATATGTTATACCCATGTTATTATTAATAAGTAATGTTATGAAATTATTAAGTGCTAACAATGTTATTATTGATGCTTATACATTTCTTGTATATTTTATTGAGCCAATCTTATTAGCAGTGGTTGTACTGCAGAAAGAGGAGGGAGCCCGTAAGGCATTAAAGGGGTGACTATTCTTTTTGGGTGTACAAATATATCTAAAAGAGATCTGGAGGATAGCTGTGCAGACTTTTGAGTATGCAAGTAAATTTTAAAGGTTTTAATAAAGCTTTGTATTTCCTTTGAAATGCACATTTAAATTACGATATATTATATATGCTTCCTTTTATGAACATTTTGAAGTGTTATAATAGTGAGGTTAGGATAGTTTGAATATACTACTTTTTTACTTATCTAATTATGTTATCAGTGTTCAGAATGGGGGTAAGTAAGGTGACGATCTATTTAGATTCTCCTTCTTTGTTGCACTCTAGGTTGACTGTAGGGGATTAAAATGGAGTGTGACACCCAAAAAGCCGGGGAGGTCGGGGCACGAATTTTCAGAGCTCATAGAACTCAACTCACCCCTAGTCATTATTATCATAGATTCTTGATTGCTCTAAAGGATTAATCTCTAAAGAAGTATTTAGCTAGATGTAATCACATAATACTTATCATCAAATTAATGGTGAGACACACATAAATTACACAGATAAATTATGAGTCATGAAGTAAAAAGAAGAAGATCCTCGACAGTGGAGGCGACATGTGAATTAGGGCTTGCACCAATAAGCTGGAGCAAGAAAGATTCTGATCCCAACAAAAATTTATGGGAATGGACATGGGGTTTATGTAATACCCAACCAGACCAATATATTACCGAATTGGACCAAAAAACTACTAAACAAGAAAATTGCTTCAATGGTGGCTGCTGTGTGTCCCTTCTATCTTGCTTGTGTTTGACTATAATGTTGGCATGATTTGTTTTTAAAACGTGACAAACCTATGCTGGAGGCAGATATGTGTCCAACACAAACTCAAAGGTCATTTTGAAGCACCCTTGCTTCAGGGATTGAGAATATTTATTAGTATTAGTGAAATTATGATCTTATTGCATGTGTGAATATTCATAGTTATGTTTCTCCGCAAGTGTTGGGAGACAAAGATTATTTCTTTCTCTAATTCATAGATTACCATGTTAGTGCTGCAGTCATTGCATGGGACATCATAATATATTACTTTTGGTTGGGCTTCATCACAAAAATTCTTTTTACATTTCCGTTTTTCACAATTTCTTAGGCTTATTTCCAGTGGTTGTGCATTATTCTTTTTCTCAGTGAGCGTTAAGTTATCCTGAACTTGTACTGTGATTTAACGTGATATAAGCTTCTCTCTTGTTTTCTACTTCATCAGCACTATCTAGAGACCGGAAAATGCAATTTTGGACCTGCTTGCAAATTTCATCACCCTAAAGATATTCCTGGAATCATCAAACCTGTTCAATTTAATGCCCTAGGCTATCCTCTTCGTCAGGTATTGAATTCCTGCTGATAATATTTATGTTCTTACACTTTAAAGTTTCTATTCATTTAATTCATTTCTTTATTCTATGATAGCTGATTTATCTTCTTCTATTTTTTAAGTATGAGGTGGATTGCAAATTTTATTTAAGCACTGGATGGTGCAAGTACGGCAAAACCTGTAAATTTAATCATCCTGAGCCATCTAATTCAATGCATTGGTGGCTTTCACGGACAACGCCTGGACAAACATTATTTCCTGGGGAACTGACTTCTTTCAATGCGAGCCCTCATTGGCAAGTTCCTTCAAGCTATGTGCAAGTAGTTTATCCTCAAGGATTTGCTCAAGTTCCAAGCTGGAATACATTTCCTGTAAGCATGCATGATCTTTTAGTTGTGATTGTTACTGGGATTTTTTTTTCTTTCCTTAAAGGCTTAGCATGCTTTTTGATGCTATTTATGTCCAAGATGCTATAAACGTGGTGAGCTTCTGCTAAAAAGATTTGTACAAAAAACTTTGCACATTAGTTGAACACCTAACGTGGTACTCAGTATGGATGATTGGAGAATTAGGACTCACATAGCCAATCCAAATAGTTGCAATAACGCTGATCATGATGCTTAGAAGGAAATTGTAGTTAATGGTGTAAAAAATGGTGAGATGACGGTTCTCCTAACCTTTACCAGTTTCGTTGTATTTTATAGTGATTCTTTATGCTATAAGTGTATTAGGCACCAGATAAATACTTGTAAAAATTGAGAAACTGTTTATTCAATTACCTCATAAATGGTTTTTTTATCTATAATCTATATAATCGCATATGCCTTTATAGTTATTTAATAGGTAGTTGGTGTATCATGATTTGGAACTCGCCCTTAAAAAGGGACCCACTTGGGGAACTTGCTCGGAGCTAGCCTTGCTTCATTCAATTAGGAGGTGGTACATGGCTATAGTAGTGTGTAGTATTGTACGGGTATTCTATGTAACATTATACCTTTTTTCTTATTTAGCCTTTCATGTAGCCCTCAGAAACCCTAAATAAGAGGTGATGAGGAATAAATTGGGGACTTTGTGGATTGATATAATGGACACTCTACTAGTTTTGAGACTCATAATTTATTGAGTATTCTATAGATTTCCTCTCTACTCTCTCTATTCTCTGACAGGTTTTTAGGTTACTCACTCTTAGTTTCGACATTCATTATAAGTTATTTCATTTGGCTTGATATTCTTAGTTACATAAATGTTCTTCAAGGCAACATCAATGGTGTCCAGAAAATATGAGGATAGACTTGCTCCACAAGTAAATATGTAGCTCTATAAACAGGTGTACTATCAGTAATGACCTATATGATGTTTGAAGGCCTCACCACATGATAACTTCTTTGATTAAATTTGAAATGAAGAACTTATCCTTGCACTATCCTTCACAGTTTACAACTTTGATAAACATCTTTGTTACGACCATGAAGTTGATAAGTGGTCTTCTTTGAGGATTTGTCCACCCATCACAAACCAAAGCAACTCATTTTTCCTTCCCACTCCTTTGGTTGGCTCAAGCAACTTCTCAATGTTAGCCCTTTCGCTTTTCAATAACGTAGTATTGATGGCATTATATCCTGGTGGCACGTAACCAGTGAGGTTGTTACTGGAAGAAAAAGTAAATGCATTCTTGTAATGTGGATACTAGGTTGAAAGAAAGGCCAGCTGAGTAAAATATTCTTGCTATCTCCCCATCTAATTGCTCTCTTAAAGGCCTTCTCCAAAGAGTTATCTGCAATATCTTTTTTTAGGTTTATATCCATCCATTGTGAATGATCCTTTGTTAACAGTGATATCATCAGTTTGAATTGAAGAAGAGGATGAAGGATTTGAAGGGTGGGAACTTGGAAGTGAAATCTCTTTAGGAAGTTCTCTTATACTCCTTTGCTCAGCTTCAATAACTTGCTTTTGTAATTCACCCAATTGTGATGAACTTATTTTAGGGCAAATTTTGATCTCATGCCCAACAATCTTTAACAAATGAGCTTTTACTTTATAGTACGATCATTTATATGTGGCATTACAATAATTTCATTTGAATGCAACATTGGCCCCACCTTTAGAAGTTTTTCCAAATTTTGTGACTTAACAAAGGTTTACTATCTTCATTGTTGGGCTCTAATGACCCTCACCCATCCCAATTCCACCTCCACTACAGCTTATCATCCTAAGAAAGAATAAAAGGATTGACACAAATTTTCAGTTCAAATGTTACAACTCCAAATTCAAAGCTCAAATGTTAGATAATCAACAAGTTAAGGGAAGAGTTAAAACTAAATAAGAACTTTGTGGCATGATTCCACTAATTTATATTGTTGCATGATTCTACTATACAGCTAAATTAATTAAATAATCAAAGCTCAAATTTTGTGACATAACTCCGCTTTTTTTTTTTGTAATTATATTTCTATTAATAAGAATTTAAGAAGCTTTTGAAAAAAAGAAATAAAATTTGCATGAGGAAGGATTAATGAAGAAGCTAAACAAGTAAACATACTAGCTTAAGTCGCTTGTGAATTCAATTGGTTGAACTAGCAAAATTTACATGTGAAAGCATTCAATAGCAAAGAAACTATTTGCTAATCAAAGAGTCGATTAAAAAAATGAATTTTTCTCATGAAAAGAACTTAAATAAGGCAAGATTAGAAGACGACGGAAACAAACCGAACCTTCGTGTAGCCTCGTCTCACGTAATCGATGAGGAAATTAATTAGGAAAATAAATCTAATTTGAATTCAAATCTGAAAGGGAATTATTTAGGGAAATGGGTTGATTTAGGAGGGAATTATGAGAGCCTATTTAAGGCAAATAATATGGTGATTTTGAATTATGTTTTGGGAGTTTGCTGAATTTAGTTTATTCTTAGTTTATTTGGGCGGGTAGGGATTTGAGAGAGCCGGATTTTCCTTTCAAATTGAAGATTCAACTGTATATTGCTATTTTCTTTCATATATCTTGTAATAAAAATAATTTTAGTGTGTTTTTCCTCCTAATTTTTTATTGTTGTTTGCTGATTTCGAAAAAATTGCATCCACTTCCTATCAGAATACTTTCCAAAAAATTACACTCCTATCTTCAGTTCCAAACAAATGAAGGATATCTTTAATAAGGCTCTAGGACATCTGCCTTTTGCTTGTTTTTATAATAAGTTGGGCTTACAGATATATATGCTCTAACTTGGGAATGCTGACTTTTTAGGTAAATATCGGAAAAATAGGCAGGACTCCCAAAAATTTGAAGTTGATTATATATATTTTAATATCCTCATAATTGGGAGTATTAATATCTTTTATTTTTTCCTCATTGTATAATTTGGTATGTTTATTTATAAGCTTCACATATTCAGTCCATAAGCATAGTAATTTGTCTCACACTCTACACATGTCTATATCATATTCACAGTATTATCTTAACCAGCAACAGTATTATGGGAATGACCAATTTGTTGGAAGTGGAGCAGCCATGGATCCTCCGGCTTCATATTCTTCTTTTCCTGTGAGGCCTGATGAACCTGATTGCCCATTCTTTGCAAAAACAGGGAGCTGTAAATTTGGTTCACGTTGCAGGTTTAATCATCCCATAGGACAGATAACTCTCACTTCAAACTGTGAGTTGAGCCCCATGGGTCTTCCGTTACGCCCGGTAAGCTATCCTGCTCACTTCGTATAATGAAGGACCTTGTATATGATCTTTCTTAGACTTCATTTGAGACGGTTTTTTTATTACTTCTTAAAACATCTTTTTAGTATAAAAATTTTAATTTTTGTACTAAAAAGTTGCTTTAAGAAGCAGCAAGAAAGCCGCCCCAAACAAAGCCTTAATGTTACATTTGATGACTATATATTAAACATTAGCTTTTTGCGTCTGTCTTGAGAAGTTCATACCACATTCATTTCTCTTGACAGATGTCCTGGATTCTGCAGTTAACTCTTTTCAGAAGGGAATTTAATTAACTCTTTTTGCAGGGTGAACCTAAGTGCAGTTTTTATGGCCGTCATGGTTACTGCAGATATGGCTCCACTTGCAAATTTGATCATCCAATAGCTGCACCCAATGTTCCTGTTGTTCGACAACCATTAGAGTCATCATCTGGGCCTGCCACCTTAACATTGTCAGCTGAAAGCTCTTCTGTAGCCAGCCCTGGAAAATTAAAATGCCTCCCCTCATCCAAACGACAGAAAATGAATTCTGACGATGAGAAGGTATAATCTGAATGATGATGGAACCACCATATCACTTGACGGGATTTTCTATATTTATTTCCTTTATGAGTTAAAGCATTTCACCGGCCTAAGTCGAGTCATTCTATCCAGAGGTGTCTATTCTTTTTTGAAGAGTTCATCTAAATAACGACTACTTTCACTTAATAATTGTGCTGGCCACCTCTTTACTGCAACGTTGTTTTATTTACCCTTTTTTATTTTCTCTTTTTTCCTTGTTGAAGGATTTCCTTGATTCAATTAATTCTTTTGAGCATTTCATAAAGTCTTTCAATTGTGTCTTTTCATTCGAGCTGTAGATATTCAATAAACGGTCATCTTCACTGAAACTCAGTTTGTGAAGCCACTTCTATGAAACCTGTTGATTGTCGAAAAACAATTTGTTTCCCCGGAGCACAGTTGTCTTCTAACTTCTTCATACCAACATATATGTTTTGTTTGGGATGGCTTTCTTACTGTTTCTTAAACCAGCTTTCTAGCACCAAAATTAATTTTTTTGTACTAAAAAGTTGCTTTAAGAAGCAATAAAAAGTCATCCCAAATAAAACCCTATGCTTCGTTTGGGACGGCTTTCATACTGCTTCTTAAAGCAACTTTTTAGCATAAATTTTTTTTCTAAAAAGTTGCTTTAAGAAGCAGTATGAATGTCAAAGGTTTTGTTTGGGACGATTTTCTTACTGCTTCTTAAAGCAGCTTTTTAGTATAAAAATTAAAATTTTTGTATTAAAAAGCTGCTCCAAGAAGCAATAAGAAGGTTGTCCCAAACAAAACCTTAGTCAGAATTCAGAAAAGAAGTGCTGCTGCTGACAGGATGGCTTTTTAACCCTTTATAGCTCAGTTTTGACTCGACTTACTGCATTGATAGATTTGTTTGCAAGGATAAATGTTGATGGGTGGGGTTGAGTGGATTCGGAATCTTTCTCTATTGCATAGCCCTTTGGGAATGTCAGTTGTATTGGGAGGCAATATTTCGGGTACCTGAAAACAAGAAATGATTGCCTATTTTTTAATATTTTCTGCTCAATGAATAAATTATCGAAGGCTGATCTCTGTCAAATTGGTTCAATGGGATCCACTATTCCTGGACCTTGTTTAATATTTTTCAATTCTAATGCTTGCAAAAAAAAAATTGTGATTTTGATTAAAATCGTAGAAGTGGCATTGCTAGCTAAATTTTATGGGTTCTCAGTGTTTTCGCTTGAGTAGATCTAAAGCTGATTATATGGAGTGTAATTTTAGTATTAATAGACATAGTGATGAGATTATAATTTTGGGCGATCAAGTCAGTAATAAGAGTACATGTTTTAGATATCTTGGATCTATTGTGCAGAGTGATGATGAAATAGATGGGGATATTATCAGGAGAATTCAAGTTGGATGGTTGAAGGGAGGAATACATTGGGCTTGTTGTGTGATTGAAAAGCCCCCCCTCAAACTTAAGGGAAAATTCTATAAGATGGTTGTGAGACCTGCAATTCTTTATGGTGTCGAATGTTGACCATTAAAAGAGAAGCATAATACTAAGTTAAGTGTTGCAGAGATGAGGATGCTCAGGTGGATGAGTGGCTTTACCCTTAAAGATAGGATATGAATGAGAATATACATGAAAAGGTTGGAGTAGCTCTAGTCGAAGATAATATTAGAGATAGTTGCCTTAGATAGTTTGGTCACATAAAATGGCGGTCTTCCGATGACCCGGTTAGAAAAGTAGAGGTGTTAAATTTGACTTATGTTAAAGAAGGTAGAGGTAGGCCTAAAAATGTTTGATTAGAAAATATTAGAAATGATCTTTCTTTATTAGATTTAATCGAGAATTTGACTTTTAACATGACACAATGGAGAAAAAATACTCATGTAGCTAATCCCACGTAATGGGACAAAGGCTTAATGTTATTGTTGTAGTGTTTTCACAGTTTGGAGCAGTATGATGCTAGATTGCAGTTATAGTAGCAAAAGGATTTGTAATGTTTGTGCAATGACATCAAGGCATATAATTGGTTGTGACTTTTTTCCTATAGTAGTGTGGTTGCATATGGTTGAACTAGTTGGTTATTTGTAGGTCGCATCTGGTAGAACTAGTTGATTATTTGTGAAATAATTTATGTATTGTTGTTTGTGACTTTTTTCCCGATATGATTTCATAATTGCAGCTCAAAATTATAGCAGAAGCATTTTATTAAATTAATTGTGTACACTCATAATTAATTGGGTTAGGTTAATCAAATTAGATTGTGGCCTTGAATTCATCTCATGTTTGAAGTCGTTAGACTTTGAACTTGCCTTAGATTTTGAACTTATCTAAAAATCTAAACTTGTCTTAGACTTGAAGTCATAGAGCTTAAGCCCTTTTCAGGCTTGAAGTTATCAAAGACTTGACTCACCATAGGCTTTACGTCTTATGAGAGCTTGAGCTCATCTTATATCTGAAGGAATTAGAAACTTTGTACTCGTCTTCAGCTTGAAGTTGTTGAAGACTTTGAACACATCTCATGTTTGAAGAGAATTTGAACTCATACTTGAAGTTAGACTTGAAGTCATCAAAGAGTCTTATCTCATCTCAAACGTAGTCATCAGGGGCTCTAAATTCGTCTCATTGTTGAAGTTATTAGGGACCATATTGTAACAACTCGAACCGATATAATGCACAGACAGAATAGATCTTACCTTGTCAAATGATGATAGGAACATATCACCAAGATCTAATTTGGAGAATTTCATGAGCTTCCAAAATTTTGTTGGCCATAGAGCCATTAAAACTTCAATTTAAAATATTTAATGTCAGCACCATAACGCTTAGGGCCTCAACACCCAAACCAAACGTCGTGGCGCCCCCATACATGTTCAAAACGTTAGAGAGCTCAATGTTGTAATGCTGCCAACCCCAATTCTGCGGCACTCCAGAGGAAAATTTTTTCAAAATTAGATTTCACACACAAACCTTTGGGATACGATTCAAAATAGAATTAATGCATTCACATACCTACATAACATCCACAAACACATACAGAATGAAAATGCAGAGAATTCAAATATGCAGGACTTGCCAGACTAGGTTCAGACTAATTCAGAGCATTGTAGTATTAGGTGTTTTACACATACTCATTTTAGACTTAAATTTGTTACAAGGCCTGAACTCTTCTCGTGCTTGAAGTTGTCAAATTCTTGCAACTCATCTTAGAATTTGAAGTCGTTAGAGAGTTTGAATCCATCTGATACTTAAAGCATGAAAAATTTTGAACTTGTGTTAGAATTAAAGTCATTAGAGAATTTGAAGTCATCAAAGAGCTTGAACTTATCTTATATTTGAAGTAATCCCAAAGAATAGTTTAACTCGTTCATTGAGCTTGCCTATTATTTAAGTCATCCAAAGAAAAATTCAACTTGAACTCACCATGAATTAAAATTTTCCAAAGAAAAGTTCAATTCCTTAATTGAACTTGCAAAGAATTGAATTTCTCCAATGTCATAGCCACTCACCAGAACTCAACGAGCCATAGCAAAATCGTCAAAATTTCACTTGAATTTTTTTTTAGTTGACTAAATATATATTTCCTATATAATTAATAGTTATATTCTTATTTTATGGAAATAATTTATTAAGACTTATTATGTAAAAACCAAGTTCTGGTTTTTCATCTAGCATTGTACCTTGAGTATAAATATAAATAAGGTTTTAATTGAAGGGGTCAGATTATTTGCTCAACTCTTACAATTATTAATAATTTAGTGAAATTATAGGGCTTGTCTCTTCGATTTTTTTTTCCCCCTGTAATTTTTTTCTTATTCTTTAGCCATTCATGTTAATAAGATTCTACTGCTATTCACAAATAAATTTGGATCATGTTGGATCAAAATGCATCTATGGATGACACTTGAATTAACTAGCAAGTAACCACAAGAGACAAGAGCCCAAGAACTAAGTGTGAGTGTGAAGAAGAGAATAGAAGAGAAGATTCTGAGAAATTAATATTAAGGAATCTTATAAAATGCTCTAATAAATTAGTAGTGCTCAAAAAGATCTAAAAATTAAGTGTTGCTTGACTCTTTGTTTCTAGGGACCTGAGAGCTGAATGAAGCATTATATCAAAATAGTGGAAAGTACCTTAATCATGTTCAATTTTGAACTATTTATGACATGTGTCAGGGCCTTATAGACTCCTAGATGGCTCCTCATCTTTGGCTCAATTCTCGATCTTAAGGTAAGTCTTTAAGGGCAAGTAAGGTGAGTTTCCTAGGTAAGATGAAGAGTTGGTATGGCGAGCCCTCTTGGCATGTTGACAAGTCTATATGGACAACTCTTGGGTTGTTAAATGTGAACTAGGGTTTCCTTTGGCTTATGATAACCGCAAGATGAGAGTAAGTTAAGTCCTGAGGATTAGACACTTGACCTATTGAGATGCTCCTCCCCTATAGTTGTGTTGAAGAACCCATGGTGTCTTAGAGATTTGGTTTGACAATTTGGGCTTAAGCAAGTAGCCTTGAAGGGTTGTACCCTAATAGAGAGAGAGAGAGAGAGAGAGAGAGAGAGAGAGAGAGAGAGAGGCTTGTGAGAGTCTAAATGAGCATGTACTAGTTCCGTGTAGCTCCTATTTGGGACAATTCTATAAAGACCACTATATTAGTAATCAAAACACTTGTGATAACCTAAACTAATATGGTAAGTTTAGCATGTTCAATCTCTGTATCTTATGTGAATATTTCTGAATGAATTTTTTGCATTTGATTGAGTCCTAAAGGTTTTATATGTGAAGGTATGCATGTGTATGAAAAACCTTTAGGAATGTTGCAGCGCTAGCTTTTGGAATGTTGTGGTGCTTATCTATCAATATTCTTGTGAAATAAAAGAGTCTCTAGGAGCACCACGATGCTGGGTTCTCTGTATTATGGTCTATTTAGGATATCTAATAGTGCTACAGCACTGGGTTCTCTTATGGTGAACAAAGATTAGGGTTTTTTGGGAGTGTTACGATGTTGGACCTTAAGGCATCATGGCACTGCATTCTGAATTTTATAAATATCAAAATTCAACTTCTTATATCCTAATTCAATTGCATCCATTGTCAGCGAGCAAGAGAGAGGAAATCCTTTTTAGGTATTTTCGAGCTATTTTCTTTTGTTGAGCCTATTTGTAAAGTTGTGCGGATTGAGACATGTTACATTTACCATATATTTATTTTTAATAATATAGATTTTACAAAAGTTTTAGTTTTTTAATTGTATAAATGACACAAAAGTGAGTATATTTAGACATATAGAAAATTTTCATCATATAATTTTTTATATGTCGTTATTCTTATTATTCAGTACATTTTGATTTATCTTTTAAATTTTTATTGGATATTTTTTATTATATGGAGTTGAGTATTTTGATGTGAGTATGATTTCTAATAAAAGTTGTTATAGAAAATAAAAGCCTAGAAATACTATTGTGAGCATTATCTATGATTAGTTTATGATTAGGAACTATTAAAGTGTGTATATGAATTTATCCCAAAATTTTGACTACTTTGCCATGAGGGTGATTGAATATTTTTGTGATGTGTCTGATTCTATTTATATCTATTAAAGTATTGATGTTTTGTGTTTATGTGATTCAAACTGTGTGGGAAGAAAATATTGTTGGATGTTTATTGATGCTTATGTGTATCAAATTGTGGAGAGATAAGGGCTCAATTTTGAATGAGTGAATGATGCTATACATTGGAAGTCATAAGGGTTTGATATTGATATGCACTATGAGTTATAAGAGATTGATACCGATGTATTTTGCATAAAGAGTCATAAGGATCTAATTCTGTATCTATTAGAGTAATCTTTCTTACTGGCCTAAGTAGTGATACTGCCTTAGGTGGTACATGAACTTCTTTAACTATCTTGGAAGATTGCAAGATCACCTAACACTTTAAATTTATTCTTAGACAATGGGACACTACTATCCTTTATCCTATGTTCTTTTCGAGATATAAGCATTCTATTTTTAGTCCAACAAGCCCCCTCAATCCATTTAAGAACAATAAAAAAATTAATTGCTACAAAGTTCACAGGAGCAGAAAGAATAAAAGATGCAAACTACCAATAGAAGTATAATTGAAAAGTTTAATGAAAATAGGATGACATAAGAATGCTTGAAATTTAGTGTTGGCCTCTTATGTTAAGGAAAAAGTAGCACCAACATTAGTAGCCATTATCGACACTTCAATATATGCTCTAACCCCTTTAAGAAGTATATAAGGTTGATTCCTTGATTGGTGTCGGGTCTCCTAGGATAATTTTGGTATGATAATCAATCTTACCAAAGCTTATAGTACTGTTTGGACTGAGAAAAACACTTTAGGATAAGATAATCATCACCCATCTTGAGATTCAATAGTGATATCATTCTGTTTATCATAATTTTTTTCTACATAAGAAAAAACCACTATTAATTTAATTTTAACATGATACCAATTACATACAAGTGACTAAAGTAATTACAATATCAAAGGTAATTTGACTTGATGAAGGATGACATCAATTACAAATAAACTGTTATAATTGTAATATCAAGATGGATAATTTTTAAAGGGTTTAACCATTAATTTAAGGATGAAATATCAGCTATGGATTTGATAATTTGGAACATAAGTAAGACTCTCATAGAAGAGAGAATTAGATTTATCCCTAATTAAAGCACTTATAATTTAATTTTACTTGGACAGTTAGAAAAGAAAGCTCTCAATGTGAGATTTGTCCAACATAATCAAACTCATAAAAAGATCTCATAAATTTATTTCATATAAATCATTGTATATTTTTATTTCTAAGATCCAAGTCTCCAAAAAAAATATTAGTATAATAGTTAACTATATATTGAGTAAAATTCAAGAATGCTCTTGCTAAAGGAATCAAGTTTAGCCAAGTTTCTAATAATTTGACCCCAAAAGTATTGCCAAATGAAATGAATGGGCTCAAAAGGATTTTAGGTATAACAAAGGTACTATGAAAAGGTAGATTTGACCTTATCATGATTTCATGAAGTCAACGTTCGAATTTATCACACTATATGTCTACTTAGTTAAGAAGGTAATTCAACCAAACCTGCCAAGAGGATTATTGTCGATAACTATGAATTGCACTGCCCAAAGAGAGCTTGTATTTACTAAGCCAAAGAAAATGTATGGAATTCCGAAACTTTATAACTTAGTAGAGAAGGAATATAAGACATATTGGTCTCAAAATATGCAAAGATTCTTATGAAAAATAATCGAAAGGGGTAGATTTGCTACTCAAGTCATACTATTTAAACTATTCTTACAATCCTATTTGGCTCAAATCTACCAATAAACTACTTAAATGTGCTACACTTTCTTCCCAAGAAAGATAAAGAATCATGCTGTCAATCATGCTTTAATAGAACAAGCATACTCTAATGGATATGAATGATGCAAAATTATATATATTTTTTATATAAAGACTTTACTAGCATGATAAAGAGATTATGCCATGCTATGCTTTGGGAATTGATCAAATTTTTACTAATAATTGATTCTTCTTTGTTAATAAGTATATGTAGCACCATATGTTACCTACATTTTCACATAGAAAAGGGAAAATCACTTTCATTTTTGTTTTTGAAAAAAGCAGTCCAATGAACATGCAATAAATTTTGTTAGAAAAATATTTACCAAAATTGATTGTAAAGTTATTTATATATTTATGCTTAATTTTTAGTAAGGTAATATTTTCCTATGAACCTGATAAAAAAAGAAGGGTTTCAAACAAACATACATCATTAACAATGCAAAAATTTAAAAAAAAAAAAATCAATCAATTTGCAAATAGGCAATCATCGCAAAATGGAATAAAACATAAGAATTTTCAATTGCAGTTGGGTTCTGCAATAAACCCCAATAAAAACAAAATATTAGGAATAGTAGGGTTTAAGGTAAAAAATAATAATAACGTAAAGATAAAATTTATGAAGATGAGGTGTAAGGTTTTGTTTGAAACGGCTTTCTTACTGTTTCTTAAAGCAGCTTTTTAGTACAATAATTAAAAAATTACTTTAAAAAACAGTAAGAAAGACATCTCAAACGAAGTCTAAAAAACATATATATGAATAAGCAAAAGAAGAACAAAGCATGTGAAAGTGTATATACAATTTGCTTCTAAAAGCTTATTAGTTTAGCATGATTTTATGCTAATAACGAGCAATATCTTCGAGTCCATTAAAAAAAAAAATCTTCGAGTCCATTACACTTGTTGAATATTTATATTAGCTATCTAGCACGCATAATTACAAGCAAATAAAAAGCATCAAGCCAAACATATCAATGACGTCCTAAATTATGTGGATGTGTAAAATGATCATATGAGATTTATGCTTCATTTGGAACAGCCTTTTTATAGCTTTCTAAAGCAGCTTTTTAATACAAATTAAAAAAATTTTAACTTGAAAACTACTTTAGAAAGAAGTAAGACCGTTGTCCCAAATGAAACCTTAATTATGATATTATTCTTATCAAATGATAGTTAATATATCATAATAATAGGTCAAAGGGATCTTAACAATTGATGTGCTTACACATCTACTACATGATCATGATATTTGTGAAATGCCTAAACAAATATTGTTTATTTAGATAACCCAAATAATATTTCTAAGATAACATAAAAAATTAGATATTAAATGCTTGTCAAAGTTATATTTCACTCACTCAGACAAGATGCAGTGCCTAAATGACTAGAATGATCTAGACATCTAAAAACTTTCCGAGCAAATTTTTCTTACTTGAAGGACGATATGATATAATATGAGTAAAATTTGCTTTTTAAAAAAAATTTATGTACTAAAAATTTTCTTTAAGAAGTAGTAAGAAAATCATCCCAAACGAAACCTTAATCATGAAAAAGTTCTAAACCGATTTAGTTAATATAGAATATTATATAAATAATCTAAGATGATTTGTCCTCTTCTTACAGTTGTCAAATATAGTTAAGCATTCTACAATTTGTTCAGATTTTATTATTCTTCTTATAATTACTAGATCATCAAACAGTATCCCTTCAACTTTCAGTTTCTCTAAGCTATAACTCAATGATTACAAAACGCCTCAAATATGAGGTTCATTATTCTGTACGGACGCCGAACGCCGTCCGTGACCAGCAAGAATGTGTCATCTCACCCCTTCGCTCGGTCTCCCAGCTCGGTACCGCGGCTCAGTACCACTGACGTGGCGCATTCTGGTTGATCTATAGACGGTATTCTGCATCCGATCTCCGCATAAAATAATTTCTCTAATGCAGTGCCGTTAACAAGAAAGAGATAGTATAATATGGGAAAAAGACATCACTTCAAACCTACATCACAGTCTTTTTATACCGTGGAATTGAATCCTGCAACCAAATTAATAATGTAGTCGACTTTGAAAACATGGAAACTACAATGAATTGAACATTCTTGAAAATCAATATAAACCGGTAGCTCTTTGGCTATAAGACAGACATTTTCTTGCCTGAACAATTTATTCATGTTACTGCAACTCTGCACATACAGAACCAATACCAATCAAAGATTTGAAAACATAACGAGCAAACAAAAAACAGCCATGCCAGTAGACAATAAAGCAGGTCTGCAATTTATCGATTGCAAGGGTGAAAGAAAAAAGGTACTATTTTTCTTTGTTACCGTTAGGAAAAAACTTAGAACATCCATCTTGGAGAGAGCTGAAGTACATTCTTTCGTGATCTTATGGGTGGCGGATCTGAGCCATTCCTCTTCTTCATGCTTGACGAGACCGTTGGGCTGTAGTACTCACGGCTCTTATGAGTAATATATGACTGTGCTTTCCTCGCTGGTATCATTCTGTGCTGATTCTGTAGCATTTCCCTTCTTTTTGTTGTGTTTCTTTGAGATGATTCCCATCTGCTATAGTTCACACAACTCTGGCTCCTGCCCACTGGATTGAACTTGCTAATTTCTTTGGGAGGACTAGGGATGTTTCTGCTCTCCATAGTTTCAGCTGAGTACATAGTTTCTTCTCCACTGCTGAACCCCTCGCCCTCATTAGGTAGCTCAGAAACCTCCAATGGAGATGAACATGACTGCACCTCACTGCAGCAATCATCTTCCATTGATGGATTTTCTGGTTTCGATTCATATCTAATATTCTCATTCGGTTCTGGAAGTGGTTGCTTTAAGAGCTTTGGCAAGACGATGGATCTTGGAGCTCTTGGAGGGAAATTAATGTCCAAGAGCTGAACTGTGGCAGTTTCCTTCCTCCTAATTGTCCCTGAAGTAATCTTCGGAGATTCATAGATCTCCGGAGTTGAAATACCTTGTCCAATGGCAACCACATTAGCAGAACTGCTTGATCCCAGCTGAAATTTGGATTTTCCAGTTACGTGTGCAGAAGAAGAGATGTTTGCATCTTCCTGATCTTCAGGCTTGAAGATCTGACGCTGACTAAAAGAACAGGAGTGCTCGCTCTTCTGCCCGGTGGACAACAACCGAATCAAGGGCAATTTAGGCTTGCTTAGCTCATCTAAGCTGCCCTCCCAGTGCTGATGTAACCAGTCACAAATGATAGGGATAGGAATTCCAAAAAGCATTGATGAATCCCCCTTGCATGTCAATGACGAGGATGAGGAAGCTGAAGAAGATTTACCAGTCGGAGAAGATGCAAGCTTCATTGGGTCACATATCATCAAGGCAAGATTTCCTTGTGCATCAAAACCAGCAGAGCCCGGGGACCAAGTTCTTCCCTCAGCAAATAGTTTTATAAGATTATCAGTGGCAACCACTACTTTTCCCTCCCCAATGACCAGTTCTTTTTTATCGGTGTAACTTAGCAAATAAACTGCACTGCCAAGACCTAGACTTGGATTGCCACATGTTTTCAGGTAGGAAGGATGATGGCCCTGTGAATTCGGTTTAGTAACTGCAGCATCTAGTCCAACTATTGTGAGATCAAGAACTGAACTCGTGATAAAGAACCTGAAACGTGAAAGAAGAAGAAACAGAGATTACTTGATGCCATGTTCACCCTAAGATCATAAGGATAATGGGTTTTCCCACAATGAATAAAAAGAAAAAACTCTTGTAATTGCAGCCGTTGAGGCGCCTTTCATCTTCTGGAGATCCCATTACATTGCCAATGACACAGATACATGAAAATCATTTGATATCCTTCTATTTCACTTTCATCTTTAGTTCCAATTCTTGAGAAGCTAATTTTCAAATTTCTATATTAAATTGGATCTTCTACATAATGGCATCATTCAAATTTTGCAAAATAAATAACTAAAACTGGTCTCCTTTGTCTTTTAAGAATTTGAGAAACCATCATTGTTAACAAGCCTTTTCACAATAATTCAGAGCAACATAATGAAACCTACTCTGTTAATCCTTCCCATTAAGAACTTCATCAGATTAAATTGCTATTAATTTGAGATTAATAATGGTTACTAATAACAGAATCTGACAATCAAGGACAGGCTCTCCTCCACTCTCAATAACAGAACAAAGCATCTCAAACCCGCAAGTGTCTTGTGATGCGGAGCATCTTTAGACGGTGCACCGGAGGAACATCTTATTCAAGCACTTTTAGTTAGTTAGAATATTCTCTGCCCTTTTACTGTTTTAGACCGTTTGGGCTCAGAGCCACTTTTATCTCCAGGTGTTATTTTTGTTTCTAGGAGGTCTTAGCTGAAAGGTAGTATTAGTAGGAAGAAGCTGTAGGAGGTACTTAGTTTTTGAAGTTACAATCTCTATAGAGTTTATTATCATCTTCTTCTTCTTGTTGTTAAGCTTTTAGTGCAGGTACTACATCATCTTCTGGTATCAGAGCTAAATGGCGGAAGGCAGCAAGCGGGTGGCTCCCGTGGAGGAAAAAAGCTTGGAGGTCCTGTGGGCCGAACACTCTGGGTTAGCCAGGCACACGGAGGAATTGACGGCCAACTTCCGTCGATTCTCCGACGAGGTGCGGCGAGACTTGAGAGATATTCGTGCTATGTTAGAGCGCAATGCCGAACCACGAGGGGGTTTGCCGGCAACCATACCAGCAACTCACAGATGGGGCGGAACGAGAAGGTTACCAAGGTACCACGCACCGGAGACGTTTGCTTCCGATTCGGACGAAGGTTTGGAACAATTCGCGAATCTGGAGTTATCGGAGTCAGAGGAAGAATTGACGGCGCCTCGCCAGAGGAGAGTCCGAGAACAGGATCGTTCAAATGGAGAGTTTAGAGTCAAATTGGACATTCCGTTTTTTGACGGAAAATTGCACATCGAAGACTACCTTGATTGGGAACGATCGGTGGAAACCTTCTTCGAATATATGGAGATTGAACCTGAGAAGCAGGTCAAGTACGTGGCGTGCCGATTAAAGGGCGGGGCTAGCGCTTGGTGGCTGCAGATGATCCAGTCCCGGCGCCGAGAAGGTAAAGGTCCGGTACGCAGTTGGTTCCGTATGAAGCAGCTGCTCCGGGGACACTTTCTTCCTACAGATTATGAACAAATGCTCTATATGCAATACCAACATTGCATACAAGGAAATCGGTCCGTCAATGACTATACCGAAGAATTTTATAGATTGAGTGCCCGAAATAATTTGAATGAGTCGGAAAACCAATTGGTAGCTCGATATGTGGGGGGCCTCAAGGATTCAATTCATGACAAGCTCGAATTGAATACGGTATGGTCACTTTCTCAAGCCGTGAATTATGCAATGAAAATTGAAATGCAGTCCACTCGGCAAAGCAGGAGCAACTATAGCAGGAAGGCTGTGGAGTCCGCAGCAGACTCTAATCGGATGGGTAGTATGAAATCAGCTACTTTCAACAGACAACCCGTCACTAGTCAGGCGAGCCCTTCACAACCATTGGCAATTAACAAACCGGAGGAGGTCAGAGGAATTCCAAAATTCAAAGGGCCAACCAAAGATAATCCGTATGTGAAGCCGTCCACCATCAAGTGCTTTCGGTGTTTCCAACAAGGGCATAAGTCCAATGAATGTCCCTCTCGCGGTCAATTGCAATTGTTAGATGGGGAATTCGAAGAGGGAGAGGATGAGTCCGAGGATAGACAGACCAATCTGGTAGAAGAGGTTGCTGGGGATGAAGGGGAGCCACTGGTGTTTGTTCTACAACGACTTCTACTCGCTCCTAGACAGCCAAATAATTCTCAGAGAAATGCTCTCTTTAAAACCAAATGCACTATCGGTGGAAAGGTATGCAGCCTGTTGATTGATAGTGGTTGTACTGAGAACGTGATATCCAGGTCCGTGGTACAAGCTCTCCAGCTCAAGACAACTAAAAGCTCCAACCCATACAAAATCAGTTGGGTAAAGAGGGGGGTGGAGCTGACCGTATCCGACTTGTGCAGAGTGCAGTTTTCCATTGGAAAATATTACATAAGCGAGGTTCTTTGTGATGTCATAGATATGGATGTTTGCCATGTCATTTTGGGTCGGCCATGGCAATTTGACGTGGGGGAAATTTTCGATGGGAGAGCAAATACTTATACCTTCGACTGGAAGGGGAAGAAGTTACGGTTACTGCCGGATTCCCCAGGCAAAGAAGCCGCTCCTCCCACGGACAAAGCAGCTCTGTTCGTGGTTCCAGGTAATGCATTGCTTAATGCATGGAAAGAGTCATCAGATATTGTGGCTCTTATTGTCAAAGAGCAAGCCACAACCGTAGGCAAGACTGAATTGCCACCAGCTGTGAATCAACTCTTGCAGCAGTATTCAGACGTTTGCCCTCAGGAGCTTCCAGCGGAACTGCCCCCTCTGCGATCCATAAATCACCAAGTTGATTTGCATCCCGGAGCCACTTTACCCAACATCCCTCATTACAAGATGAGTCCCACGGAACACAGAGTTTTGCAGCAAATTGTGGATGACTTGCTCCAAAAACAACTTATACAGCACAGTTTAAGCCCTTGTGCAGTCCCAGCTCTGTTGGTACCAAAAAAAGATGGCAGTTGGCGAATGTGCATTGATAGTCGGGCAATTAACAAGATTACAGTCAAGTTCAGGTTTCCAATGCCGAGATTGGATGAGATGATGGAAAGGCTGGTCGGCTCTCAGATTTTCTCCAAATTGGATCTGCGCAGTGGGTATCACCAGATACGTATTCGTCCTGGGGACGAATGGAAGACAGCCTTTAAGACCCGGGAAGGACTTTATGAATGGCGAGTTATGCCATTTGGATTATGTAATGCTCCCTCAACTTTCATGAGATTAATGAATGAAGTTTTGAAGCCATATTTGAACAAATTTTGTGTAGCCTACTTCGATGACATCCTAATTTTCAGCAAGAGCTTGGGTGAACATTTGGAGCATCTGAAAAGCATACTTGAAACGCTGAGGCAGAACAAACTCTATCCAAATCTTGCAAAATGTGATTTTGCCAGCGAGATAGTGGCATTCCTGGGTTTCAAAATCTCGGCGGAGGGAATTAGCGCCGATCCACGGAAGGTGGCTGCAATTGTGGACTGGCCAAATCCACAATCATTCACAGATATTCGGAGCTTTCACGGACTCGCAAATTTCTACCGAAGATTCATTAAAGATTTCAGCATCATCTTGTCTCCTATCACAGATGTTCTGAAGCAAAAAAACTTTGTGTGGGAAGAAGAACAGCAACGAAGTTTTGCTAGAATCAAAGAAGCCCTGTCCACTGCACCGGTGCTAGCATTGCCAGACTTTGACAAACCTTTTTCCGTTGAAACTGATGCGTCAACTACCGGAATTGGCGCCGTGCTGTCTCAGGATAATAGGCCGGTTGAATTCTTCAGCGAGAAGCTGTGCTCATCCCGACAGCGCTGGTCTGTATACGAGCAGGAGCTATATGCTGTAATTCGGGCACTCAAACAATGGGAGCACTATTTGCTGCACCAGGATTTTGTTTTATGCAGTGACCACAAGGCTTTGCAATACATCAACACTCAAAAAAACATCAATCGGATGCACGCAAGATGGATCTTGTTCCTACAAAAATTCACTTTTGTGTTAAAGCACAAAAGCGGCACACAGAACCGGGTTGCTGACGCTTTGAGCCGTCGGTCTATGCTGATAACTCAGCTAAAGGTTGAATTCGTGGGATTGGAATGTCTGCAAGAATTGTACGCAGAAGACGAAGACTTCAGTGGAAGTTGGCTGAAGTGTATGAACAAAGAACCAGATGAAGATTATTCGATCCGTCACGGATTCCTTTTTAAAGGAAATTTGTTATGCATACCAAAATCATCTTGGAGGCAGCACCTCATCCAAGAGATCCATGGTGGCGGGTTATCAGCCCACGCAGGCAGGGACAAGACTATTTTCCAAATGACGAGCAAGTTCTTCTGGCCCCATTTGAGGAAAGATGTTACTAAATTTGTGGAGAGGTGTTCGGTATGTCAAAATTACAAGGGAGGCGGACAAAACACGGGGTTGTATTTACCATTGCCAGTGCCGGAGTCCATTTGGGAGGACTTAAGTCTAGATTTTGTGCTTGGCCTGCCCCGTACTAAGAAAGGCAATGATTCAATTATGGTGGTGGTGGACAGGTTTTCCAAGATGGCACATTTCATAGCCTGCAAGAAAACCTTCGATGCGTTAAACGTGGCTAAGCTGTTCTTCAGAGAAATCGTGAGGCTTCACGGTTTGCCGCGCAGCTTGACATCCGACCGAGACGTGAAGTTCATCAGCCACTTTTGGCGGGAATTGTGGAAGCGGCTAAACACTAAGCTCCAACTCAGCTCACCATATCACCCTCAAACCGACGGCCAGACAGAAGTGGTGAATCGCACTTTGGGAAATTTGCTGAGATGTATTGTGCAGGACAACACAAAGATGTGGGACGAGGTGCTCGGACAAGCGGAATTCGCATTCAACTCCATGCCTAACCGCTCTACTGGTATGTGCCCATTTAGTATTGTATATACTAAAATGCCAAATTCTACCGTTGATGTCACAGTATTACCCAAGTGCAAAAGTCAAGCGGCTGCAACGTGGATTGATCAGTTTTCGGAATTGATTACTTCTGTCCAACAAAAACTGCTGGAGTCGAATGCCAAATACAAGGAGGATGCAGATGCACATAGGAGGAGGAAGACATTCCAGCCGGGTGAACTGGTGATGGTCCGGTTGAAGAAAGAACGAATGCCACCCGGAACATACTCTAAATTGGGCAAACGCAAGTTTGGACCCTTTCCGGTGCTCAAATGTATCAACGAGAATGCCTACATGGTGGAGCTACCAGCTGAGTTCAATACTCCAAACACATTTAATGTGACCAATCTGTACCCATTCTTTCCCCCAGATGATGGCAACAGTAATCTAGAAGACCCAATGACGGTTCCCGTTGGAGAAGGGGCGAATGATGCGGAGCATCTTTAGACGGTGCACCGGAGGAACATATTATTCAAGCACTTTTAGTTAGTTAGAATATTCTCTGCCCTTTTACTGTTTTAGACCGTTTGGGCTCAGAGCCACTTTTATCTCCAGGTGTTATTTTTGTTTCTAGGAAGTTTAGCCGAAGGTAGTATTAGTAGGGAAAGGCTGTAGGAGGTACTCAGTTTTTTTAAAGTTACAATCTCTATAGAGTTTATTATCATCTTCTTCTTCTTGTTGTTAAGCTTTTAGTGCAGGTACTACATCATCTTGTATCACACACATACACGTGTAGTGTCTAGAACAATCTTTCATACATATATATACTCTACTCATCTGTATACAATTAGCTTTCTGAAGGAATATGTCATATACCTTATCTGTTGTCACTTCTTCAGTTACCACTTCTATGTTAACCATTGCCCTATTTCCTAAACTCTCTTGCATCAGTTTGGACAGTTTGGTTCATTGTAAATATCAATAAAAAAAAGGTAAGAGTTAGATTAGGTGGCATTTCCCTCTGCCTTCAAATATAAGGTTAGGCGTAAAATCCCCTAAAAACTCAAACATAGAGGCTTTGTGTTAACCATGACTTTGTTAATTTTGATAATTACCACATTATGTTCATGAAGGAAAAATACTAATATGTCATAGACAAAGAAAGTAAATGTTTACGCCTAAAGTGTGAATGTGACCACATTATCTTGATCAGTCACAAGTGCATTATATATCAATATTTTTGTTAGGCAAATGTTGTATTTTGGAAAAGCAAAATTACATATCGGATTGAAAATACATATCCGGAAATACATGAAGCTATCCTGATGGCTTCGTTTGATGCAGCTTTCTTAATGCACTCTAAAACAGTTTTTTAATACAAAAATTTCTAGTTCAAGATATATTTGTACTAAAAAACTGTTTTATAAAGCAGTAAAAAATTTGTCCCAACTGAAGCCATAGTTGCAAGATCTACCATGTACTAAATTCTGCATAATGGTAATGTAGAACGGAGGGAATACCAAAATTGAAATCAGAACATGCATGCTACCATTTTCAGGCAATTCTCACATTTTGAGTTGGTCACTCAATAAATAAGGATGATAAAGTGTGAGTAAACACAAATAATCAAAACCTTCAAAAAAAAGTTCATCGCTTCTAAATTGCTGAATTACTCTCCCAATTCAAGTCAATCAATATCAATATCAAATAGATCAGAAGTCTCGGACCTACATTGAACCAAAAGTAACTAGATCTCAATCCATACACTAAAGAAAGGCCTAACATCATTGCCCGTACAAGAAATTGCTACATCTAATGATATCCTTCCTTTTTTCTCACACACTGCCGTTATCATTAGCCATAAAAGCAAAAGGAACGGAGCTAGCCATAATGGAAACATAATTTAGAAAATAGAGATTCGAATAGCACACCGACCTGTAAGGGACGAGGCGAGCTGGAAAGCGTCCCTGATTGAGCTGGATCTCGACGTCCTCCGCCGCCGTGACCGACGCCAGAGTCCCATGGGTGGTGAGTAGGAGGTTTGGGTGGATGAGGAAACCAGTTCCATCTCCTCGACCAGCGCCGGAGGAGATGGAAGCCATAGCCGGTCCTTTGCAAGACAATAGACTTCCCATCAACCTCTCCGTCCGTCCTCCTCCACAAAAGCACCACCCATTTCCCTCCCTCCATACCCCCATCACTGCTCCGGTGGCGGTAACGGAGTATCGTATTGCAGCTCCGCGGATCTCTCTCTCTCGCTCGCTTTCGGCACTGTGCGTTCTGATAAATGAGACGATGCTTTTAAGTTTTATTCGACCACTAAACGTGACCCAAATGATGACAACTTACACGTGGTCCCGCAAGTGAAGACGGGTTCTGCAGGGTGCAAGAATATCATGTGACTTCTTCAATTTATTATTTCCTTGGCGAGTGAACCGAGGTGTGCATGAAACCTTTAATAGTTTGAGCAAATTTAGCCGAGGGTGTATAGTGAGTCACGCCGACTTGTTAGGTTAACTTGAAGTTAAATTTGATGAGTTAATTAGTCAATTTTGAGTCAATCGTAATTAAATTGATTAGCTCTCAAATCCGCTCGTTTTAAAAATATTAATATAAAATACACTTAAAATATATTAGCACTTTATATTTTACATAAAAAAAATTGTTTAACATATTTATGAGTTATATTTCACTTTTTTATATTAACTTACTATTTATTATTTTATTTTTATTTTTTTTTTATTTTCCATCATTTTATTATAGTTGTGCGCTAGAAATTTTGAGGCAGTTGACTGTGTGTTGCATGTCTTAGTAGTATAGAAAGATTCAACATGAATAGATCAAGTAGTAGGACCAAAAAAAATTACGTGAAAATTTCGGAAAGGAAAAAATTGGGAGCCTGATCCAGTTTCAAAATTCACTAAAAAAAAATTATTGTTTTCCTCACTTTTGAAGAAGAGGGAAAGTACAAAAATTTAGTGTTTTTAGATGGATAGTTAATGCCCAACAATAAGGTTTGATTCTCTCAATAGAGAGTATAGAAAGTAGATGTCCACATGCGGATAGATGTATTCAGTAGTAGAGTTAAATCTTGTCAGTTCTCAAGAGAGGGTTGTAACTTCAGATGTTGATAGCCGATGATGATGGTGGTTGTCGGTGGCAATAGTTGGTCATTGTCAGCGGTGGCAATAGCTGAAAAATGCTAGATTGCTCTCATTTGTTCTCTCTCCCTTGGGCTCATTTGGATCCAGAAGGGACTGGTTTTGGTGTTATCAGGTTCGTCTTGTCAAAATGTTCAATTTCACTATAAGTTTGCTAAGATCGAAGTTTGGATTGTCCCAAATTTAACATTAAAAGTTTTCAATTCACTTATGCCTCAAGATTCTTGCCTGATTAATGTGATTTTTGGTGACATATCAATTATAATAATTATTTAAATCATAATTATTTTCTATGTTTTATAAAAAATGAGCCGGCTCGAAGTCTTAGAACAAAGCTTGAACTTGAACTCAAACTTCCTTATTAATCAAGTTGAACCTCTAGTCAATAATGGCTTTCCTCTAATAAATTTTAATACGTAATTAATAGTCTAAGATCCAACACATAAAAAACATAAAATTAAAAGGTTTTGGATACATGATGGATCTGTTGGATCGGATTTTCAGAAGATTTTGACTTATATACATGTTTTGCAGTTGAGCTTTACAAGGACAAGGCTTATTCAATTTTACTATGTATTAATTTGGCTTAGAGTTTGTTTGTTCTTTTAATAAAAAGTTATAGAATAAAAAAGAATATAATGAAAAATACATGCACTGTATTGATTTTTTTTATTTTTTTTTTTTGAGATATTTGATTTAGTATAATATAACTCTAAAAAGTATATTTTTTTGTATTTGGTTTGAAATACAATTAATACAATATAAAAATCAATAACAATGGCGAGCGATCTCAAATGATCGATTGTAGTCACTGACAGCAACGGTGGTTGGTGGCCATGCTAGTTTGCAGTGGGGGTGGTCGGGGCTAGTGTCAATTTTACAGAAGCTGTGTATTTGAAATTCAGTCAAATTAGATAAATTTCAAATGCATTGAAGATAAATTAAAAATGAATTCCTAATTCACTCTCTTAAGCACTTCGCATTTGAAATATAGCCATCCAAATTGTGGAATTTTGAAGATTTTAAAGTGATTGAGCTACCTAACCTTTATTTATGTTATTGGATTGAATCTAATATATTTAAAATTGTTAGTAATATTGTTAACCCCCTTCACAGTTGACTCTTTAACAACTTTTAAATCGTACTAATCTTTGCTAAGGTTAGTGTGCGAATCTCTACTTACTTTGCTCTCCCAAATAATATTTTTATTTCCTTAAAGAAGAACAAATTTGTTCAACCAAAGAGTTGAGAATGAAAATCTTAGCCTTATAAGGCTTGTGATACTTTTACTCATAAAGTCTCTAGTTATCCAAAAATTCAAACTCATAATATTGTAGAGCATTATGAACTCTATTTTATGTACTATTTCTCTATTTTTACGAGCGTCATAGATATGAGAACAGGATGTTTCTTATTTGACTTGTTCCTCTTTAAGGCGTTATCATATATTGGTAAAAGTGAAATTTTTGAACTATTTTATGAGTGCATTGTATACATGCTATACTATTTATTAACTATTTTTTCATAATTTGTGAAATTTCAAATTATAAGATATTAAAATATTTATATAATATAATATTCTATTATTTATTTTCATCTAATTTAATAAAATCCTATATGATATAATTCCTTTTAGTCATATCAATCTCACAAATTGTGAGAGTTTAGAGAGGAGAGAAGGAAAGACAATAGAAAGAGAAGGTTACTTTTCTGAGGTCTTAAGGTTTTGTTTGTGATAGCTTTCTTAGTGTTTTATAAAACAGTTTTTTAGTAAAAAAAAGGAATGAATTATAAAATTTTGTACTAGAAAGTTGTTTTAGAAATCAATAAAAAAGCTATCTCAAACAAAACATTAGAGCAATTTTGTCTATTAGGCCGGTTGAGAAAGTTTTCCTACTCAAGATAAGCTATTATTATCCTTCTATTTATTTTTTCCTCTCACATGAAATTTGATATTTTATTTGCTTAGATTTTATGCAAATCTAGATCTATAAAGATTCTAAGAATTTTTACTAAAACCATAAACCCTATTATTTTATCATACATATAGATTTTATAAATTTTTGTAACATGTTATATTATAATATTCATATATGCTTAATCTATTTATATTTTTTATTTCTTATGATTCTAAGATGTCTATACAAAGAGATCATAGAAACAGGGAAAGTAAGGGTGGAGGTTAAATGTACTTTATATGCTGCTAAGGTATAAGTACTTGTATATTTATATAATTATTTATGTATACGTATGATACACATAAGTAAAGGTTCAAGGGAAAGTTAATGCACAAGGAGCAAAGAAAAATATGAAATTTTCTAAAATGAAAATTTAAAATATTATTTTCTGCCAAGTTATTTTATTTACAATATCTTATTTAAAGAAAGTTGAGGTTTAGGTTGAGTAGATGCTACTAATTCAAGTTGTGACTTTGATTCAAACTTTGTACATTATTATAGCTCTAATCTTTTGGAAATCATAATGCTTTCTATATTTTATTAAGAGAGATTATAACATGATTGTTAAATTGGTCCTTTTTATTGTATAAATAAGTGATGTGAATGAAAATATATTTATGTTTTCATTAAAAAAAAAAATATTTATGTTTTCATTCAATATTTATTTGTTAATATAAAAAGGACTTTGTATTTATAAATATTGAAAAAAAAATCTTCAAAATAGATCTTATGTAATTATTAGACTATTACGTAGGGGTGTCAATTCGAGTCAACGGGTCGGGTTCGGGTCGAACCCGGAACTGACCCGGCACTGTTCGGGTCAACCCGAACCCGACCCGTTTTTAAAAACGGGTCAGGTTTCTGGATCCGAACCCGACCCGATTTGGGTCCGGGTCAACCCGACCCGACACGAATGACCCGGGATTGACCCAAAATTGCTAATTTTCGGGTCAAAAATCGGGTCAAACTCGGGTTTTCGGGTCAAAATCGGGTCAATCTCGAGTTTTTGGTTCAAAAATGATTTTTCGTGTCACTTTCGGGTCAATTTCGGGTTGGCGGGTCAACCCGAACCCGGCCCGATTTTTAAAACTGTTTGATTTCATGAACCCGAACCCGACCCGTTTCGGGTTTGGGTTGACCGAACCCAGATTTTTCTGGGTCGGGTTCGGATCGTGTTTCGTGTCGTGTCAAAAATTGACACCCCTACTATTACAACTTTAGCATGTTGCAACCTATCTTGATATAGTAATTTGCATTAAGCTTGGCCATGATAATTACTTTTTATCACAGAGTAATAGATTTGAAGGAATTAATTTATAGTTAGAGCTATGAAAATGATATATATATATATAGTAGAGATTCATGTAGCTTAAGATTATTTTCCTTTTCTTCCCCTTTTTTATTGTGTTGAGTCATTCCATCTACATGAAACATTTCGATCTTTCAAAATCATATGTAGTTCCTTCTTGAATTTAATTACGATAGTCCATATGAAATTTATAATTTTATAATATGAATCAATTATATAAAAATATTCTTAACTCCCAAGGTGATACATTATTTATAATAATGTATTTGATTTTAAGATTAAAAATATAAAAGTCTATATTAAATTTTTTCCATAAATACAATCCAATTGATTGTTTCACTCCCAAAATTGCAAATACCAAATTGCCCCTAAGATTCACATTTTTTATTTTTGAGGAACTCTCTATAATATAAAAATGAGATTATTTTCATTTATAATGAATTTTAAAGAATATTTAAAAGAAAATGGGAAATATATTTGTGCATGGCCTATATAAACTCAAATATCCTAATGTTTTATCAATTCATTCGGCCGCAGCCCACGAATTTTTATTGCCTCCTCCCACCTGACGCATCTCTACGTTCGGTATACCTTCATAACGCGACATCTGGCAGCAACTTTACCCATTTTGACCCGACGCTAGCCCATATACTTTTCGATATTTTTTTAAATTATTCGGGTTGGGCCGTCGTAATGTATATGAGAAGGGCGGGAAAATGAAAAAGTACGCGGCTTTTACCTATTGTATTAAAACCTTCTATGTATTAAACAATCCCTTTGCTTGTTTGGTAGCAACAACATTGAATTCTTCAACCAGGAATCCTCTAATTGATTCAGGCCAATTGTACTGATTAAACAATTCTGGAGTGTTAAGAAGTTCAAAGATGGAAACTGGTATCCGAAAGTTAGCCATCGGATAAAATATGTTCGATAGCAGGTAAAGTAGGAAGCATTTCACAACGTCATCCAATCTAGTGCTACTATCCAACCTCTCAATGTCGTGGCGAATGTCATTTGATGTTTTACCAGTGGATTTCGCACTGCCAACGTCAAAAATAATACCCCTACTTGGCATGCCTATCAGTATTGAAACTTCTTCAGTTGAAAATTTAAGAGATCGTCCTTTAATAATAAAACTTTCAGTTTTCATATCCCACTTCGATATTAGCATATGTATGAGTGGAACATTTTGAGGCATAACAGGAAGCCTAAGAAACTGGTTGAGTACCGAGCAGTACCTACCGAGCAGCACGGAGCAGTACCGAGCATAGTAGTTATGCTTGGAACACATCTATACCGAGCTATACCGAGCAGTACCGCTCGGTATACTAGGATACGCTTCAGCACGGAGCAGTACCTAGCATGGAACAGATCGATACCGAGCTATACCGAGCGGTCCGCTCGGTATACTACTCGGATACGCTTCGTAAACCCTACCATATATATATTGAAGAAGTAACTAACCTGAGGCATCGTAAAAGAAAATATGCAGAGCTTGAAACTTCGCAGAAATGGAAGAAGCAGAAGCGCCGGTTGGAGAAGATGAAGTATATCGAAGCGTATGATGACTGAAGTGAAAGACGGTAAGGTTTGTTCGAAAACATAGCCGTTTTTTTCGGGTCCGCGCGATAATATTCGGGTCCGCTGCTCGGGCCATTAGTTTTAAATTTCGCACGTGCCATATATCCAATTATCGTCGGGTCGGGTTTCGGGTAAAATTGCTGCCAGATGTCGCGTTATGAAGGCATAACGAACGTAACGTAGAGATGCGGTGGGAGGAGTCAATAAAAATTCGCAGCCCACAGGCCCACAACAGTCCGATATCTTTCTCTCGTCAAGCTCTGCCTGGCGGCTAAAACCTTGCCATTGTTAGTACTTCGTAAACCCTAACCACGTCCTTGACCGGCATTAACAGATTCCTCTATCGCTCTTGCTTCCGTCTTCTCCCTTCCCCTTCCGACTCCTCTCCAGTCAAGGTACTGTGTTGTTTTATTATTATTATTTTGGCGATTCTCACTCTAATGGTTTTATGTTGTCAAGGAAGCTAGATTGTATATAGTTCTATAGATTTTTGTTCGTTATATTTAATGATTTTATGCTGTCACGGCGGCTAGATTGCTTAAAGTTGAGATTTTACTCCGTTGCAAGTTTTTCCAGCTTACATGCATTCATCATATGCTTAAAACCCTCGCCCTTGCTGGTGTTTCTTAAACCCTAAATGCCCCCTTTTGCCAAATCCCGACTCTCTCTCTACCTCTACATTTCCTCTTATCCCTTGGATCGGCTTCGCTTTCAAATTAAGGTACTTTGTATTATTTTATACTTTTTGTTGTTTCAGAGATTATGGATTTCTTGATCTTTCTTTTTGTTTTTTTGGGTTTCTACTGCCAATGGTAGCCTGATTATAAAATGGTCAAGATTCTGTACGATTTTTTGCGTTTATCACGTTTTTTTGCATAAACGGTTATTGGTACATATACAGTGAGTATCCATTTTGTTGTTTGTGTAAAGTGATGATTGATTAAAAACAATTAAATTACGATGATTTTTGCCAAAAATGGCATGTCCTTTTGGGTACTTGCTGTCTTATGTTGTCATTCAGTGGTGGCTTTCTTCTCTTTCTGGCCTTCATTTTCATCCATAATTCTATTGTTTAAGAGCTGATACTTTGAACATTTTGTTATTATTGATTGATTTTCTATCTTTTTCTTATGGGGTTTATCCTCCTAGCTCAGTTATCATGATGTCATTTTCATCTATTTTAAACTTTGAGGCTTATTGCCTCCATGACTTCCTTGTCACCCTTGAGAAGGGTTCTTTGTTTCTCTTGTTTTTTATGTACTTATGAGGATCCAGTGCATTGCTTGCTTTAGTGACTAGTCAGTATTGATGCTGTTGCGGTGCCGCCATTGACAATAAGCCAGTGGGATATGTACTCGTAATATTGCATAAAGTCATGGAAGAGAAGTTCTTTTGTGCTGCTATATTAAACTGACCAAGGCTTCTTATATATTTGATATTGAAATTATGTTTTTCAATCGGTTGTTCTTTACGCAATGCAATTATATGTCATTTATGGCCTCTGCAAGTTTGGATAGGGTTCATGTCATAATGATTTATCCTTCCTTGGGATTCTTCTTTTATGGTAATTATGCTCTTTTCTATAGGTTTTATTTGCAACTAATAAATATGTTTTTTGTTTTTCTTGTATAGTTAAAGTACTTTTAAGTGTATTTCGAGCGGTTGGAATTCATTACTTAGGAAACTTAATGTATTTGTGCTTTAGTGAGATTTTTAAATTGTCTAATCATTCTACAATGAATTTTCTAAATTATGATCTTGACCTTTTACTATGAATCATTTCTTCAAGCCAATCCATATCTTATTTCATAACCTTTCAAGCAAAAGCAACTATAGTTGTTTGGTCAGCATTATAAGTATTATACTATAAACTAGATATCATTGAAGAACTCCTAGATTTAGGTAACATTAATAATAATATTTTTCTTATTCAAGTAATGTAGATATTACCCAAATAAGATGCTATACAGATTATCTCAATCTTAATTGTTAAAGAAATGATTAGAGCTAGGGAGTCTAGTATCATGATTGGTCATCTTTGATATTATAACATTCTTTTGTCTTTGATATTGCTGTGGAATAACATTGCTAGTTGGATAGCCTTGCCATTTGCATACCATAAAGCAAATGGTCTATATAAAAATCTTTTGTGAACTTTTATACGTTCTTTTGCTTGTTACATATATGTTTTTGTGCTTGAGATTGTGTTTCTACAATATGAACTATGTGATAATTTTTCTTATGTCCTATTTTCTATGAATTAAATGTTGATGATTCACATTCACCTAGAGTTTCTAGTGTCTTCTTCCCGAAACATTGCAAGTATCACATAGTTTCTAATAGCTCATATGCAAGTCATTGGCCTAGATCCCCCCCACTTGTGTGCCGAACAATGTTGGCATGCTCACGTGCATCATTGCCTCACAACAATTGTATCCCCTTGGCATCACATACATGTTTTGGGTAGAGGGGAGATTGTCCCCTCTCCAATCTGCAAGTGCTCCCATTGTGGGTGATGACACCTTTTACAATATTGATTAACCATCTCATTCTATTGTGTTAAAAAAATAGTAGAGTGCAGCCAGACTTCGATCAAGACCTCTTCTAGTTCATCAAATAGTATTGCACTTAAAGGAGATCAACATAGAGATCTTTGTTGGGCTTATTATAGCCAAGGCATATTTTCACCCTCACTTGCTTTTCCTTGCTTCTCTATCAATTTCCTCTAAGAAGGTAAAGTAGTCCCACAATTAAAATCAAGGTTGATTTTAACAATAATGTTATGGGTTGATGCAAAAAATGTCACTTTTGAGACAGAGATATATGGCATTTTGAGAAGCTCATACTTTTTGTAAATGAGTTTTTATTTCCATTTCTATCTGTAATTGCTTGCCCTAGTCGATGCTAGGAGAAGCTGTGAGGAGTAATCGTGTTATAAGTTGAGATGAGGTGATGGGATGTAGGATAAGTTGAGACTAGATGATGGATCACGGGAGAAGGGAGTTATATCGTGATGAATAGCTCTACCTATGCACACTAGAAGTGGAGATGATGGGTTGATCGAAGTCAATCCTTTTCTGCATAACTCTAAAAATGATTAGATTGTTAATTGCAAATAAAATGAATAACTCAAAAATAAAATATAAATTTTATAAAATTGGATGACTGCTCTACCATCCCTTTCTACAAAACTCTAATAATGATTTTTTGGCCATTTTGTATCCCAATGTAGCATATCAGCTGGATATGGTTTAGCATGCATCCTTTGGGATAATGTTGGACTGATAGACTCTTAAGATATTTTCATTACATAAAATCACTAAATCTTTCGACAAAACTCGAAAAATGAAGTTTAGTTTATCTATGATTTGATAGAGTAGGACAAGCTGTGGAAGTCTAATAGTAGTAAGATACAATATTCCAACATAGATTGTGTACTCCGGGCACTGACATTAGGCTAATCCACAATGCCTATTGTTCATCTTATGAACCTAATGTGTTTGCATGTAGAGTTTAAGTTGATTTAAAAAATGCATTCTTACATGAATGCCTTCATATGCATGCTTGGCCTTTCTTTTTGTAATGCAGGATCGTATTGTAAGAGCCTTTTCCTTCATCTTTCAGCCTATCCCTCTTGCATTACATAAAGAGATGAATGATGAGTGTTTAAAATTTGCATTGGTGGAGTTTAATAGCTTTAACTCATCCACAAGACGCAATATCAATTGTCGAGCTTCCTAACTTTTTGCAAGGTTAGGTTGTAAGTCCCATTGTAGTCCTCTTCCCAACGAGTGTAAGTTACAATCCTGCACATGCCATCATTGCATTAGATTTAGGATTGGGCAACACCTCGCGTATTATAAGCCTTGGCTTAAGCGACTTTCTCTGGTTGTTGAAGTGACATATGCCCCACTTTTGTGAGGCATATGGCGGTTGTATTCTTTGCATCATATTGAGATTTCTTATCATTTTATATTTCAATTTGGCATGTACAAAGCTAAATTTTAGCAATTAGATATAGTCGAATAAGGAACCTCCAACTATACTTCTAAATACAAGTATTTATAGCTACACTGCCTGCATAGATTATGCAAAGTAATTATACGAGTATTATAACAAAAATATATAAATCCATAAGTTATTATATATAATTTTGGCATGATATGTTCTATCATATCTCCAAAATGATGTTGGATGTTCAAGAAACATCAATTTTCCCACAAGGAATTAATGATTTTGTCTTGTTATTGCCTTCATAAATGTGTCGATAATATGAAGGTTAGTAAAGATATGATGAAGAGAAATAATATGAGTTAAGTTTTTCAAATCAAATTACAATCCACTTCAATAAGCATTGTGTGCTCATGATAAATAGTATTACCAATAATTTTAATAATATTAGTATTTTCTGCATTGAAAGGAGCGAAGTTATTTTGAAAATGAGGTTTAGATAGAAGTTGACAAAGCTACATAATCTAAAAGAGTTGGCAAATATTGTGTAGTATTCAAACACAACAAAGGATTGCTTCTTACTCTTTCATGAAATCAAAGAATAACGAAGAAACATGTTCCAACATGTGATAGATTGTTCGGTATTAAGATATCTGGTCTAATCAACTTACACTAGATGAAGAGAAGAATTGCTTGGATAGAACAATCCATTGTTAGGTGTCTACAAAGGTATTGAATTATTTGATCAATGACAACTTAATATAAATGATGAGAAGTTTGCTTAAATCGGCTAACCTATTGAAAAATGAAGAAAATATTAAGTCAACTAATGACCAAATAGTTCAGGCGGCCTAAACTATTGAAGTAGGATCAGGAGAAGATCACCTTCCTTGATTCGATTCTTTATATTTACTCATAATCTATGATGGGTCAATACAGATATGAGGAAATTAACACGAGATACATATATTATTAAAAATGTAGGACATTGGCACGCATTGAATATGACATTATGATGTTATATCTTTAAAAATAAAAATAATGTATAATAATCATATAAATTAAAAAAATAGAAAAGAATTCATATATTAATAGATTTATTCTAATTGCTCATAAAATAAGAAATAATTAAATTTTTTTAAGTACCTTAATTTCAATTGAAGAAGAAATAACAATATGATATTATAGATTGTTCACTTAAAACAGAGAAACTTGGTTCTAAAAAAAAACGTTATAAAAAAAAATCATTAAAAAGATAGCATAATAGGAAAAATAAAATTAGTGTTAAGTAGCTATTAAATTATTTAAGTTATTAATTTTAAAGTAAAAAAGAATGGGTGGCTTATCTGAAGTTGTGTAATTAAATTTTTTATTCAAGATATTTGTGTCAGACATGTATACAACAACAACATCAAGCCTTTATCCCACTACGTGTGGTCGGCAAGTGTCAGACATGTATATATTTTTTAATTTCTTTTACTTTGACATATGGATGGCTTATCTAACATGTGTTGGTGCATGTTTGATATTACACGTTTTATTATTACAAAGTGTTGGTGCAACATAGCTTCTAATGTAGTATCCATATGAGAAGCATTTTGATGTCTTACTAATGAATTAAACGCTACATATACTTATGTTAATTCAAAAGAAATGCCATAGATATTAATGTGAAATTCTAAACCTAATAACTAAGTAAAAGCACCAAAATTCATATCAAATATGGCTTGAGGATGTTGCTACAGATGGGTGATAAGTGTCAAATTTGCCCTAATGATAATAATATCATTAGCATAAACTATAATGAGAACATTACCAATAGATGTGCTGCAGAGAAATAAAGTTGAGTCATACTGACTCTACTTAAAGGAGCTAGAAAGCAAAGCTAACCAAAATTATCAAATTCTTCTCGAGGAACTTGTTCCGAACGATATAGAGAGCACTTCAATTTTTATACATTAAAAATGAGGAGGAAAAGCCTAGGTGGGAGAACCACTACCTTTTGAGATCACCATGAAGAAAGGTTTTTTTAAGATCTATTTTGAATGGTCATCCTTGTGAAGTAGCGATGGAGATAAATACTAATTTTGTACTCATTTAGCCACAAGAGCATAATTCATAGTCAACCCCATAATATTATTTGTCACCAAGGGCAACCGATAAGAATAAAGTTTGATCACGTAAACCCATTTACAACTAATGGTTTCAACATTAGGAGCACAATAAATGATATCCCATGTATGATTGCCCTCAAGGGCTTGAATTTCTTCTACCATTGCCTAATGTAACAATCATGTTTAATAACCTCCAAATAATGTGGTGTGGGAATAAAATCCAAGGGAATGCGAAAGATATGCCAATTTGTAGAATGGGTGATTCTGGAAGACCATTAAGGACTACTGGACAAATTCAACAAGCGGGCTCAAGTTGTTAGATCAATTTGGATAGGATTAGATGATGAGAATGACTCAGGAAGTGGCAAAATTGGATATTTTTTGTTCACATACAAATCTAGGATTAAATCATTTAAGACTGGGGTTTAATTCATCAAAATTAGGGATAATATATAACTCCGATAAAGACTCAATTTGAGTAGGAAAGAAAAATTGATTTTCAAAGAAATTAATGTGATAAGAGATATAGGATCCATTAAAGCATGGATTATAACAAATATAATTTTTTAAGGAAAAATGATAAAAAATAGGGGTATCAAAATGGGTATTTAGGTCGTGATCCGGTCGAACCCAGAATTTACCCATGTCCAATTCAGCCGACCAAAACCCGACCTTATTTTTTAAACGGGTCAAAAAATTCAGACCCGAATCCGACCCGCCGAGTTACCAAGTTGACTTAACCCAACCTATGGACCTGCGACAGTGCCAGTGCGAGCTGTGCTGCAGGCTAGGACTGCCTGGCAGGACCGCGCGAGAGCGCGGGTGACAACAACCTAGCAGGTGAGCTCACAAGTGCGAGCATGCTGGCATACACGAGCGGGCGAAGGCGAACCACTTGTCGGTGCTAGGGTGCGTTGAGCGTGACTGAGGCGAGCAGGCAATTGGGGCGAGTGCGTTGTGCTCGAGGCCACGAGCTAGGGGGGACAGCGAGACAGGGGGTTAGGCATGGGTCAATTCGAGTTGATCCCGGGTTATCAAGTTAACCCGAACCTGACCCAATTTATAAATTGGTCCAAAAATAGGACACAAACCTAACCTGCTTCTTTATTTGGTTGTCTCAAACCTGAATTTTCCGTGTCTGATTTGGGTCGGGTTTTTCAGGTCATGTCACTTATTGATAGTTTGATAACTGTAATCAAAATTGTCCCTTAATTATATATGAAGTATCAAAATAGTTCCCAACTATATAAAGGATTTATTTTGTCCCTCAAGACTTTAAAAAAGAACAAAAATAGTCCCATGGTGTGATTATTTTTGTTCATCTTTAAAAAGTTGAAGATCAAAATTATCTTTTAATATAGTTGGAGATTATTTTGGTCTTTTATAAAGAGCAATGATTCTCAATTTTTGTAACAAGTATTATAACCCAGAAACACACATTTAGTAAATTGAGCAAAAAGATTATGGCGTTCATGGGATTGTAGATATATACAATCAAAACTACGCATATCAAAGTAATTGGGATGCGTATGAAAAAGACAATAATAAGGATATTCAATGTTTTTGCCCAAGACTTGAACTTGGAATTTAGATGGATCTTAAGATTCAAGTTACAAGTTCTAACAACATCAAATATTTGACAATTCTTAGGTTCAATAACATCATTTTGTTAAGGTGTATGGGAACATGATCATTTGGAAACGATTTCCTTTTTCCGGAGAAAATCTTGGAAATTGAGTCACGTATGTTTACCTCCAGATCATATATTAAAATTTGGATATTGGAGGAGAATTAATTTCCGAAATATGTTATACATTTCTTAAAGAGAGATAATACTTCAAATTTATAATTAAGAAAATATACCAAATTATACTAATATAATCATCAATGGATGCCACAAAATTTATATAATTGTCGTGTGATATAATAGGAGTAATGCCCTAGACATCACTATGAATTAAGTTAAAATAATTCTAATACAACTACCATGTGATGAAAAAAGGAAGAAACGTACTCTTCTTGATTTTATAGATTTAGCAAACAAAAGAAGGATTAGAGGAAATTTGGTCTTTGTTATTAAAAAATTAGAGTTTATTTATTTAGATAAAACAATATAATTATGATGAATTAAATGTTTGTGAGATAGGTCACCCTTTGGGTTGGACACAGAGACGACATTAGGAGTATAAAAAATGCAAAGAAAATAATTATCTAGCTTTTAACCCCTTCATAATTACCATCCCCTTTCACCCGATCCTGCACAATACGACCATCACGAGAAAATCAAATATCACAGTTATTATCAACTAACTCTCCAACTTAAATAAAGCTATTAGAAAGCTTAGGTGATACAAGGCTATCATTATTAATAGTAGAGTTAATGTCCCCATTAGTATGAATATGTAACTTCCATTGACAATATGATAGAGGATGAACCATGATATGAACTAACATTTTAAAGAATATGCGAGGAGCTACCTAGCTAGTCTTATGATTAGATGTTCACAGGTTTAGATAAAGTCGGTAATCTGTACCTTTTAGCCCTACGATTGATAGGGCTTTAATAATCTTATGCTGAATTATTTCAAGAGTAAGACTTAATTCGTCCATACTTGTGAAACCAATGGCCGAATCACTAACAATTGTTTATTTAGTATTAGATTGGCAATTTTGGTGGCAAGTATGACATTTTTTAATGATGTGCCTAGGCTTGTTATAATAATTACCTTTTTTAGCACAATTAGGAGCCATATGTTCGTTTTCTTGCAAAAGAAGCACTGAACGTGTTGCTTATATTATTATTTACAGTTCCCATGGGTTGCATAAGCAATATCATTCTGGTGTATTTTTGTTGTTGAAAAATGGCTTGTCTAGCAATATCCTCTTTGAGAGTAATTCTTTGAAGCATAGGTAAAGGAGAATGATTATGATTCAGCAAATTGGAATGAATAGTCTCAAATTAAAGATAAAGTTTCATAAAAAATTGATATCTCTTGCTTTGTGTTTGAACCTCTATGTAGCAAAAAGGGACTCATTAGATACTTTAGTAGAGACCATGTGATAAATTCAGTCCTTAAAATGAAATCTATAGAAATAATCTTGAATGGAGATATTGCTTTAGTAATCTCATATTCTAGCTAGAAACTTTTGCATCCATTTTCTTAATTATAAACATTTCATAAATATTCTCTCATATCTTTCATTATCTTATATAACCCTAGATTATGAACAATCCTGATCAACCAATCAGAAATCTAAAAAAATTGTCATTATCCTTGTTTCCTTGATTTGCCTTTGAAGCAATTTAGCGAGTTCAGTAGAAGCTAGATCACTACGATCAGTGTGGCCATGGAGTTCTTTATCCATGACAAGTCGTTGAAAATGAAAGTCTCAGACAGAAATTTTTATTAGTGTCGTATGTTGAAAATTTCTAAGTTGATTACCATGATTTATAGAAAGAAATCACCATGTGTATCGAGAAAAGAGAATAATTGAATTGGTAAGTTGATGTGTTGTGAAATTCTACCCCAATTGGGATAGAGTCGTGTACTCGAGTATTTAAGAGATGAATGTTGAAGGAAGTTGAAAGGCACTCAAGAAAGGGATGTTGGGTCGCTATTGAGGATGAGAGTCAAATGTTGGAAGATGAGGAGATGAACAAGAGGGAGATTGTTGCACATGAGAGTTGTGTTCTCTTGAGTTTTAAGGATAACAGTGAAGGATGATGAGAAGGTGCACGTGAAGGGGAGATCATTCTCAAGGACGAGAATTGAATGATGGAAGATTACTAATTGTGCTTGGGAGGGAGATCTTGTAAACGGAAAAAAATGAGGTATGCTTGTTAAAGGATGACAAGATAGCAGTGCATGAAAGGGAGATCTCTTCATTGTGGAGGACGAGAGCTGCCTGAAGAGAGATCATGAACTACTATGTCACTTGATGTAAAGGATTTCATATTCGATGAAATGAAGAGATGGCATCATCTCAATCAGATTGCTTTTCTTTAAATTGAGATTTCTTATCATTATATCCAAAATAGTTTATGTTACAAGGTTGAAATTCAACAGTCAGAACAATCAAGGTTTGGCCAAATAAGGAACCTACATTATTATTTTTAAATACAAATATTTAAAGCTACATTGTTTATTACTTCAATTCTACAACAATAATAACACAAGATTTACAACAATAATACAGGAGTCTTGATGTAATTATGGCTATTTTTTGTATGATGTGTGCTGTGATATATCCAACTTATAATATATATACTCCAAGGGTATTGTGAGTTTATAATAAACCCCCTTTATCTTCAATCTTTTATGCAAGTCCTCTTATTAGGGTGTTATTGGTCCTTTCTGGGCAATTACCTCTGGTTTTTCGAGTTGGGTGTCCTATTCCGTATCTTTCCTTCCAAATTGGGAGACCTATCCTTGCATAACACTCACAGAAAGCTTTATTTCCATTTCCCACTTCCACTCTAGTTGTGATTCGGATTTTTTCAGGGATCTCTAATGATTTGGAGTTCCATGATACATGCTAAATACTACCTATAGGTCTTCATCAAAACTTTTTGCTGGTGGTAAGTTAACATTCCATGTGCTTACTTCAAGCGTACCAAACTATTTCAGTGTGATTAGATTGATTTTTGGCTTACTATTGATGATTTGGAGTTCTCTGATGCCCCATCATTTCTTATTGTTTCTTGCCCATCCGTGTAACTCACTTGGCCGTACCTATGGCTATGGTGGAATTGCAAGTTCCAATCATTCCCCCCAGAGTGTTCGCTTGCAAAGTTTACCTTTTTTCTTCAATCTACAAGCTTCTCATGGGAAGATCCCCTTTTTTTTGCCCTTGCATTTGTTGGCCTCCCCCTGGCTGGAATTATTTGTGGAAAAGTAGGCTAACTCTTCTTGATTTGAACAACCAATCTTCTTGTGATTTTATTCTGTCGCAATTCATGGAACCTTCATGGTGCTTTTTGGGCCCAAAGAGCTTTCTGGGCCTGAGGCGACTTGATGTGGACTTGATTTGGGCTTGTAATTTAGTTGGATCATTTTGATGCTGGAGCCTTTTGGATCAGTTGATTTTGTATTTTCATCTTTGTGAAGCCGAGGCTTTTAGTTTTTACTTTTGCCTTATTGATGATAATATTGAATCTAAAGGACCTTGTCATTGGCTTCTTTTTGTTAATACAAATAAATTATAGCGTATTAATAGTTACCAATTTCTGAAAACGTATAAAGGGCTTTGTTATGTATTTTAACGCCCTGCACTGGTCCATTTTATTTGCAGATTGAAGGGTCGGTTATATAAAATGGCATTTTGCAACAAGCTTTGTGGCTTAATTCGGCAAGGCGTTTCAAATTCATTGACTACACCAGCTCCCATGACACATATGCTCAATGCTTCCCGCTATATGTCATCATCAAAACTTTTTGTTGGTGGTAAGTTACCATTCCATATGCCACCTCAAGCGTACCAAACTATTTCAGTTTGATTGGATTGATTCGTGGGTTTACTATTGATGACTATCAGGTCTCTCTTATGGCACGGATGACATGTCACTTAAGGAGGCATTCAACTGCTTTGGGACAGTTGTTGAAGGTTTGTTGGAAATAGTATTATTTCTTGCTTGCTGCGCACTCAGAACGCAGAACATTAGAACTTAGGCTTCGTTTGGGATGGTTCTCTTCTGCTTCTTAAAGCGACTTTTTAGTATAAAAATTAAATTTTTTTAACAAGAAAGCCGCTTTAGGAAGCAGTAAATAAGCCGCCCCAAACGAAGCATTAGTTTAGTCCCATTAATCTGATTTGATTTTAATCAGAGTCTAACAATATGTTCTTTCACGCTTGCACTTTCACATTTTAGTGACTAACATAGATATATTAATGCACATGGAACTCCCACTTGTTGAGCTACTTTGTTGTATATGTTACAGCAAAGGTCATCACTGATAGAGATTCTGGAAGGTCCAAAGGCTTTGGTTTTGTAAGCTTTGAAGATTCTGAGTCTGCTAAAAGTGCTGTTTCAAGCATGGATGGCCAGGTTCTGCCCACCCTCTCTCTCTCTCTCTCTCTCTCTCTCTCTCTCTCTCTCTCGCGCGCGCACGCTCTCTCGCTCTCTCTCTGAATGTGTGCTTACCTTTGCCAGGAGCTGCATGGTCGAAACATTCGTGTGAGCTTTGCAAACGATAGACCTTCTGGCGGGTTTCGCGGGGGCTATGGCGGCGGGGCAGGTGGATTTGGTGGCTCAGGTGGTTATCAATAAGAAGTTGGTTCTAGGATTGGCAAGCCAGCCAAGATGGATGGCGATGGAAGTTCAGGTAGCAAAATCTTGTTCTAGTTTTCATCAACATTTCTGTTCGTGTATCAGTTTTATTTCTCTTATCTGCAAACTTCTCTCTATTATTTCTCCTAAGTCAGCTTTTCTTTTTCTGGATTAAAATTGAGCGTAAAAATCGTATCTTAGCTAACATTACAATGTTGTAATCGTCTTTTTAGTCCGTTGTGGTTATGATTGTAAGTGTGGTGTTAAAAATTATCATTATATATGAATGTTCTTTGTACTGCATAACCAGTCTTGTATAATTTTTTATATTTGCAAGTTTTGGAAAACAAAAGTGTTTGTTAAGATTTGCAAATTGCATATTTAGAGGGGATGGTTGAGTAAATTGCAAGATGCTGAACAATGCTTTCTGACTTCCAGTCAAGATTGGCTGTTTGGTTGGTGAAGGAAATGGAAGCCTCGCAAGTGGCTACTTGCTCTGATGTCCAGATTTCTTATATTGCAATTTATGCCAAACTGATTTCAAAACAACCCAAAAATTCTGCTGCATATGATCAATGGTATCGACGATCAGGGGTCTGAGTGAGTCAAGTTGACTCGTGAGTCAGTTTGAGTTTATCTCGATAAATGACTCGTAACTCATAAGTCGTGCTTGTTTAGCTAACTTGTGAGTCAAGTTTGAGTCGGCTCGAATCGTTTACAAAGTAAAATATTAATATAGAATTTTAAGTATAAAAAGTTATCAAAAATATTTAAAATTTTATTTTATTTTGTAATATTAAAGTGGTTTTTTAAATCATTTTGTTATAATAATTTATAGAATCATAATAATTTTCTCTTTGAGCTGGTAAGTACTCACATGATAAAGTTCAAGTTATATTGATTAATTAAACAAATTAAAGCAAGCTGTGACTGGGTGTTTATATATTTTTCTTTTGAACTTGTACTGTAATATAACTAAATTTTTTCATATATATTAATATAGCCTTCAATTTTTTATAATTTTTGATGTATCATGAATGTTCTTGTTATTATTTTTTTAACATATAACTCAAGTTCGAGCTCCTGATTTAACTGACGAGCTCAAGAGCTTGACTCATTTACACCTCTAGTATTAACCTTTTTCTAGGCTAATCATAACTAATTAATAATGTTTTATAAAAATAGAGACTGCCACATATTCAAGAAAGAATACTTAACCTTATACTAAAAAATGACTCATGGACAGAAATTGAACTAATACAAGATGTGTAAAGAGATGCAACAAAGATCATCAAGGAATATAACATTAGAAGCTTCAAATCTCTTCAAATCGGATACACAGATTCAATAGATTTCTAAAAGGAGAGAAGCAAATCAAATGCAACATATCAAGATTTTGAAGGTGCAAGGAAGAAAGAAAATCAAGGCCCAACAGCAGCAGTAACCTTAGATATGGCTTCCAGAAATAAAGCCTTGGCTGTGATATCTGTGGAGAACTGACCCATCACAGCAATTGTTGCTGTGCTGCTTCCGACCTTCTCGATCCCTCTTGATACCATACAAATATGATTTGCTTCCAAAACAACCATTACTCCCCTTCCAAGAACGGAATATACAGCTTCTGCTATCTGTCTTGTAAGCCTCTCTTGCACTTGAAGCTTACAGCCATAGAAATGAACCATTGTTTGCAAAGAAGATCTATCAATGTCTTTCTTTTCTTCATCATGGAAGTAGCCAATATGCACTACACCATGGAATGGGAGGAGATGGTGCTCACATTGGGCACAGAAGGGTAAATTGAGCTCTGAATTTATCTCATTCTCCCTGTGAATATAACCATTTGAACTTTTATGCGAGTTAATAGCATTGAGAAGAAAACCATTTTGCCTGATATCTATATTGGATCTACTGAAGTTCATCAGCCAATGCACATAGCGATATGGAGTACCAACAAGCTCTTTTCTTGAGGGGTCTTCTCCAAGTGATAGAATAATTGAAGCCACTGCTGCTACCATGGAAGTATGAGAAACAACTGGCTTGGAAAAAATTCTGCCATTTAGCAAATTATTCCTCATCATGTCATCATTGGATTCGGGCACATCAAGAGACCTTAACAGACACCAAGAGTGAATTGAACAACCTGTATTGCTGAGATCAAAGTTTGCTCCACTAAATTGTAAAAGAGTATGAAAATCATCACTGAAAGAACTTTTCTTTTGCTCAAAAACCCCAGTACTGGAACAAACTGAGGTATGCACCCAACCTTGCATGCTAGATCTAGATGGATGTCTTGGGAGATTCAGATTAATGCACTTCAAAACTTTAGGGAACTGGATGTGCCAACATTGAAGGGCAACGGAAACACCAGCTGGTCTGATACTATTCTGTAGAGCCTGACAGATTTCATCAGCGAGTCTTTGTGGTTCTTGAAGCCTTTTAGCATAAACATCAGCTACCCTGGAAAGCTTGCTAAGTCCTACAACTCTTTGTCCTGAAGGAATATAACCTACGTGACATTTGATGCTGAATGGAAGCAGGCAAGACTCACAATAAGAGAATAGATTGATGTCTCGAACTACCACCAGACCACCATCACCTCCTGCATGACCTATTCCATTGTTCAATCCAGCTTCAGGAAAAAAGGCACCTTGTACTATGTCTTCCACTTTCTGTCTGTAACCTACAAAAGCATCAACGAATTCATTATTTCCTTGTACAAACAAAAACAAAGTTTATAATCCCATTTCTAGATTTCTTAATATTTATATATAAATATATAATAAATAAAATATAGCTCCCATAGCTTTAATGATCATTAAAGACAACTTAGGACCATAAAAGTTAGTTGATGTTAAGGCACTAAGAAAAGGGAAATGACAAAATGACAATAAGAGAACAATGATAAAACATAAATGTGAAAACAATATGTGCCAATAATATTAGATGGTCTAAAACAATAAAATCTCTAGGCTATATAAATCCTCATTCCCCTTTCATGCTTGTTGAATGTACAATGAGGCATTTACTCCATTTTGCACACACTTTTTTGCACACATTCTAATTAAGTGGATTTTTTTTTCCTACCACTTTCCTTTCTAATTATTCCGAATCAATTTTAACAATTCATCTTATTTGCTCATTTCTCCCCCGCTGTTCTACATATGCATCACCTAAATCTAATTTCCTCTATATTAAATCCAACATCTTCAAATCCCACCTTCTCTTGAATAAAGTCATTCTCACTTTCACATTCAACTTGGCTCTCAATAATTTTTTATCAACCAACACTCAGATCCATATAGCATAATTGATTTGATTGCAGATTTATAGAACTTAGAGCTAATTACTAACATTATTTAGTAAAGTACAGTGATTAGAGTCATTCATACTTGATCTTCGTGCATACAAATTAACCAAATCCGTTTGTGTGTAAGAAAGACAGAAGATCAGAGAAATGGGTTGAAAAACCAAAATTAAAATTTCGAAGCTTTATAACAATAAATATGATTTGGTAAAAAGAGAAAAATGATTAACAATAAATATGATTTGGTAAAAAGAGAAAAATGGGTTGAAAAACAATCGCATGGAAACCGATAAAAGCGAAGTGCAAGTAGTACGAAAAACAACAAATAGAAATCCATATAAAAATCTCATCTTTCAATCAAAATCGAACGGATCCAACACGACAGCTACCAACAGATTTAGAAAAGCAAGACGAGCAATACCTCTTGTGCCCTCCCTGAAAGCCTTGGCCACGCGAATCGGCGTCTTCCTTAGCCCCTCCCTCTCAGAATCCTCCCCTAACCCCATTAAAAGGACTCTCACAGCATTCTCCATTGTTCCCATCGCAGGCCCTCCCGCTCCTTCGCCGACAGTGTTATCGGACACCTCTGGATCGAACCGTCCTTCCTCAAGCGCACCCATCTCTTCTTCCCTCGACATGAAAACAGATTTAGCAAGAGAGAGAGAGAGAGAGTGAAGAGAATAGTTGGCAATGAGAACCGCACCACAACGAAGCAGATATATATATCTGGGACACTATTTGGTGCGAAGTACGGATCCATGCATGGAAAGTGAAAAAGCACATGAGTGAACAGCAGTGGTGATCAGTGATTTTACTGATGGCAACCACAAAGTCTGGATCCAAATTCTGCTCGTAATAATCTTCCCAGAAAAAAGAGGAAGATTTTGATGAGCAATAGAGAGATGTATGGTCTTAAAGAGCGCGGTTCCCCGCTGTTTAAAGCGAAGGGTCGCAGACGGACTGGATTCCACTGATAATTGTCGAAGAGCAAGATGATTCCGCATTATGGAAATTAGAGGAGAGAGAAAGAGTTGAAAGAGAGCGGGAGAAAAGGAGAATGGTTGGAGGACCGCCGCCTGCGTCAAAGAAGAGATTTTTGGCGTGGGGAGGTGTGAAAGGTGGGAGATTAGACCGATTACAGATCGCAGTTAGTGCGTGGGCGATGGGGACGTTTGGGGTTGGCTGTGCTTCAGAAATAAGATGCCGGACGCGCGCGGTGGTTGAGCAAAGGGGATTCAGAAATATTATGTGTAGACGTCAAATATAATTCATAGTTCGAAGATCAATTAAAATATAATATATAAGCAGAATTAAGTGCGGTATCGAGCTGCGGCATCGAACCGTGATACGAAGATGTAAGAGTGCGGTACCAAGTGCGGTACCGAGCTGCGGTACCAAGCCATGATACAGAGCGGGAGACGATATGACATATTTTGATTGGTCTCTAGACATTATTCGTTGCCCCCCAAAATAATTTGCCCAGCCTCACTGCTCCCATTCGATCGCTCAACCGGCAAAAAAAGAAAAAAAATGCTATTTGTACGCTGCAGTAGTGGTGATCAAATTGATGTCATTCACTTCAATTGTAATTGAATTTGGGTTAACATTTAATTTGTTTGAACTGATTGAATTTTTTATTTTAACTTATAATAAATTGAAAAAGAACTTACATATATATTATATAATATTTATTTATAAATAGTCTCAATTATATATATAAATTCATTTTTTATTTTTAATAATTTAAATTAATGATTATTTTGTTATAAATTTGTTGAGGGCTAATATTTTTGTGGCGGTATAGTAAGAGAACTTTTTATCTTATAGATGCTAGAATATCCAGCACACAAATAAATAATTGATAGAGCAAAGAAATGTTAGAACTTTTTTATGTGAAAAACAAAAAAAGAAAAAAATAATGGGGTCTTGCCTAGGTGAGAAGATTTCTCTATACTTTAATAGTTACAATGCTTGTCATGTCTCTTAATTTGGAGACGAAGAAATTAAAATAATTTGAAGAGTTGATCGTGCATCATATGTGTACTAGAGAGTTTGTAATGACTGTAATTGGATGACGAAGGTTCGAAGTCTTGATAGCAGCGGCCAGAAGAAGGTTCAATAGAGGTCGATAGTTGGGCGGAGGTTTAGCCGCGATTAGCGGTTGGGTGGAGGTCTAATGGTGATCGTGATCGAGCGGTGATCTGGCGATGACTAGTGACCAAGTAGAGATCTGACTACAGTTAGAGGTTGGGCAGTAGTTCGTTCGCAAAGCGGAGGTCTGACAGTTGTAAGCGGCCATGCGGAGGTCCGACGACAATCGGAGGCCGAACATGATGTTCGACAAATATCGATAGTGATCGGCAACAGAGTAGAGATCCAACAATGATAAGCTGGCGACAATAAGATGGTGGTCGACGATCGGCCTGAGATCCGACTGTGGTAGGTGACCAGGCGAACGTTTGATAGAGACCAGACGTTTGACGATGGTCGGCGATTGGGAGGAGGTCGGAAAGTGGGAGGCGGCCGAGCGGAGGTTCGATGATGGTTGGAGGCTGGGTGGTGGTTTGACATTCGAGCAGAGGTCTTGGAGTGGTAGGCAGTCGGGCGGATCTCCAGTGACGGTAGTAGGCCATGCAACGTTCTAGTGGCAGTTGGCAACAAGGTGGAGGTTCGACGGTGGTAGGCAGTCAGACAGAGGTCCGTTGATGTTCAGAGAACGGGCAGTGGTCCAATGGCGATTAGTGG
>NW_021318678.1:72096-139509 GCF_001605985.2 Dendrobium catenatum
TGTGATAATCGCATATATATTTATTATTACGGATGTTACATTTGGAAATCATTTGGTCATCGAACATATGCTTTGAAGCTTCCAAACGTGCTTCGGACTTTCGAATTGGACCCATTTGGGCTTGATTTGGATCGAATTTGGTGTCGATGGGTTCATTTTTTCAAGATGTTCAGTTCGACTATAAGTTTGTTGAAATCGGAGTTTGGATGGTCCTAAAATTAATTTCGGAAGTTGTCAATTCAACTTTGGCTCAAGATTCGTGACCGATCAAATAGTTTTTTTTTAAAATATATCAACAATATATAAAGTATTCATGTGATGTGTCTTTTTTTTGCTGAGGAATAATAAGTGGAATTCATTTTCATAATAATTTTTTGCTCAGAAATTTTTTTCCTTAAGATCAGCATCCCTTAGCAAACTATAATTCATTTGCTATAGTATTGTAATTATCTTGTTATCTAGAAAGACTTAGACATTTTTTATAGTAAGTATTATTAAATATTAATATGTAATTTTATTTATATTATTTAAATATAATTAATTTTTAGTGTTAAATCTCAAGTGAAGCCTATAAATAAGAGATTAGAGAATGAACATGTGATAATAATAATTATAAAAAAAAAACATATACTCCAAACTAGACTTATTCTTATAAAAATCCTATTAAAATTTAATTTTTGGTGCAAGAAAGAAGTAAAACAGAAATCATAATTGAAGGAGCCTCATGACCGAGTAATTATTGTATCCGGACACCGAACGCGTCCAAAGTCCAACAACAAAGCGTCACATCACTTGGGTGGTCGGTACCAAGCACTCGGTATTGCTCGGTATTTGTCCGGATTTCTGATTTTTTATCTGAATGTAATAACTTTTCCTCATGACCCAGGCTAAAGTGCAACACCGCTACACCTATCAATAGCCAATTCAATTATTTTCAAAAAACATAGATAGGTGGCTCTTTTCTCATGTACTGGTGGGGGCATAATTATGTGAGATTGTGGATATATATGATTTCTAGTAGCCTCCCCTAGATGAAACTTATTCTATCCCTCTAACTACTAGTCTTGACTTTTATTTTTATGCGTAGCAAAACGGTTTGTACTTTTTTATTTAAAACATGTTCATTAATGAAATTTTACTATCAAAACTAATAGTGTATTGATTTTTATGCATGATTTAAAAATAGATTATATGGCAAAAGTCCGAAGAAATTGGTGGCCTGACAGAAATCCGACAACGAATAGTGGTCGAGGAGAAGCTTGGTGGCAAAAGAGAGATCATATTTCTCTTTCTTCTTCCTCTTCTTTTTCCCTTCTTTTTGTAAAGAATGTGAAGTCTATTTATAATTTTTTGTGAGTAACATGATTGGTAAATAAGGAGAAAATCAAGGACATTTTGGGAGTGTTTTTAATGGATGGCCAACATTGATTACACTTATCATCGACTATTTATCACGCATTTGAGTCTCTTAATGATATCAGAATTCAGTGATCTTGGGCTCGTTGGATTCAACTCGTTGAGTCGCTCGATTCGACTATACACATGTTACATTTGGAAATCATTTGGTCATCCAACTTATGCTTTGAAGTTTCCAAACATGCTTCAGACTCTCGATTTGGACCCATTTGAGTTCGATTTGGATCGAATTTGGTGTCGATGGGTTCATTTTTTCAAGATGTTCAGTTCGACTATAAGTTTGTTGAAATGGGAGTTTGGATGGTCCTAAAATTAATTTCGGAAGTTGTCAATTCAACTTTGGGTCGAGAAAGTTGAAGATTTTCTTCCTTTGATGGATAACCTGCACAAAAAATTTACTGGTTGGAAAGCAAATCTTTTGTCTTCTGCTGGGCGTTTGCAGTATCTTAAGTTCACTATTCAAAATAATATTGCCTACTGGATTAGGGGCTCAATTTTGCCAAAGACTGTCTACAAGTTTTTCAAGAAAACTTGTTCTCGTTTTCTGCTTTTTGGGGACATTGATTGCTCTCATAAATTATATATGGTGTCTTGGGAAAATGTCTGCAAGCCTAAAGATAAAGGTGGGCTAGGTATCCCATCTCTTGGTGCACTTCAATTTGCCTTTAATTGTTCTGTGATTTATAGAATGTATAATTGTACTTCTCCTCTCTCCACCTGGTTTTTGGCACATTATTTATCACCTTGGAGAGCTTCTAGACCTAATGATAGCAAATTCTGGGTTTCTGTTTGTAACACGGCTGCTATTGTGAAGCATAATTTTAAGTTTATCATAACTCCTAATGCTCCCATTTCTGTATTATGGGATCATTGGTGTTTTGATCTTACTCTTTCTGAGTATGTGCCTGATGTTTCTCTGGATTGCTTCTCCCTCCCTCGGCTTCAAAATTTCATTTCTTCTGGGGTGTGGTTTTTCCCTGATGATGTTCCACAGGATTTGAGAGTTGCTATCTCTAGCCTTCCGATTTTACAAAATGCTGATAATTGTCTGGTTTGGAAAGGCTGCGACAAGGTTAATTTTAGAGAATTTATTGAGGAATTCTATTACTTTTTGCCGGATTGTCCTTGGTGTAAGCTTGTTTGGCACAAGAAACATATTTTGAAACATTCTGTGTATGTTTGGCTTGCACTTGTTGGTGGTTTAAAAACTCAAGACGCTCTGATATCCAGAAATATTTTTGTGCCGACTATTTGTTCTTTATGTCACTCAGCTTCTGAAAATGTCAATCATCTTTTCTTTGAGTGCTCCTACTCTTTTTCTATGCTTAATTCTCTGTTACCTGGCACTAGAAGTTTTCTTTTTAGACCTACTATTATTCAACTTCTTCAATGGCTGGAGTCTGATTCCTCTGGATCTAAAACGACTAAGAATTTTTTTATGCTGATGGTTTGTTGCATCATATACCATCTTTGGAGGGAGAGAAACAATAGAAGATTTGGTAATGTATTTCTCAGCTCTACTTCTTTGCTGTCTATTATTAAAAGGAGAATCTATGGGAAGGTCGCTAAATGGAAAAATTCTGATGTCCTTTTGGAAAATTTATGATGTTTGGAACATCTATTCTGGATCTTCAGTTGATGTATATTGGCTAGGTTGGTTAATAACCAGGACAATGATGATGCTCCAAATGCTGTTTTCGAGATCTAATTTCCCCTTGGACGACCTACGGGCAACCAGGGGTTGGTTTTTTGGCTTAACCTTCTACTATCCTGAGTCCTGGTTATTCACATTATGGAGCTCTTCAGTGGTTATTTTTATCTGCAGTTCCTCTAGCTGTGTTACTCTGTTTATTTCAGGTGCTCGCTCCATCTCTCCCTGGTGGCTGGCTGATCTTCTTCCTGGTCCGATGCGGATGGGGATCTTGTTATTTTGGGTGGTTCGGAACTCTGGCTCTTTCTGTTCTGCTATCTCTAAGCTGGTGCTGTCTTTGTTTATTTTTTGGGTTTTTGGGCTATTATGGTCTATTCCAGCTTCTTTTTGTATAATTTTGCTTGATTGGGTGGTTTAGTTTGGTTTTTTTATTACTTTCAGCCTTCATAAGTTTTTGTTTTTGCTTATGAATGGTTATCTTTACTTGTAATCACCTTTACTTGTAACCTCCTTTTTCTTTAATATATGGGCTTTTGCCCCAAATTTCCAAAAAAAAAAAAAAAACTTTGGCTCGAGATTTGTGCCCGATCAAATAATTTTTTTAAAAAAAATATGTCAACAATATATAAAGTATTCATGTGATGTGTCTTTTTTTTGCTGAGGAATAATAAGTGGAATTCATTTTCATAATAATTTTTTGCTCAGAAATTTTTTTCCTTAAGATCAGCATCCCTTAGCAAACTATAATTCATTTGCTATAGTATTGTAATTATCTTGTTATCTAGAAAGACTTAGACATTTTTTATAGTAAGTATTATTAAATATTAATATGTAATTTTATTTATATTATTTAAATATAATTAATTTTTAGTGTTAAATCTCAAGTGAAGCCTATAAATAAGAGATTAGAGAATGAACGTGATAATAATAATTATAAAAAAAAAAAACATATACTCCAAACTAGACTTATTCTTATAAAAATCCTATTAAAATTTAATTTTTGGTGCAAGAAAGAAGTAAAACAGAAATCATAATTGAAGGAGCCTCATGACCGAGTAATTATTGTATCCGGACACCGAACGCGTCCAAAGTCCAACAACAAAGCGTCACATCACTTGGGTGGTCGGTACCAAGCACTCGGTATTGCTCGGTATTTGTCCGGATTTCTGATTTTTTATCTGAATGTAATAACTTTTCCTCATGACCCAGGCTAAAGTGCAACACCGCTACACCTATCAATAGCCAATTCAATTATTTTCAAAAAACATAGATAGGTGGCTCTTTTCTCATGTACTGGTGGGGGCATAATTATGTGAGATTGTGGATATATATGATTTCTAGTAGCCTCCCCTAGATGAAACTTATTCTATCCCTCTAACTACTAGTCTTGATTTTTATTTTTATGCGTAGCAAAACGGTTTGTACTTTTTTATTTAAAACATGTTCATTAATGAAATTTTACTTTCAAAACTAATAGTGTATTGATTTTTATGCATGATTTAAAAATAGATTATATGTGTAGAGAAGCTATGCCATATTTTATTTTTTTCTATGCTTAATTTAACTATGTAGTTAGCAGTGATGTATGTTCTATTGAGAGTGTTGATAGAGAGACCATATATAATCATATCTAATTTTTAGTAGTGTTGCGTCCTGGGATATTCGTGGCGGTAGAGAAATATAAAATTAATATCCTAGCTTTGTACAAATATCCAACACACAAGCAGATAAAAGAAAGGGTGTAGCGTTCATAACATACACCAGAGCTTTTATCTGGAAACCCCTGAAAAGGGGAAAAAATCATGAGGCCTAGCCAGTTTGAATGAATCCATTAGTGTTTGTAGTCAATTACAAATGAGGCACTTTCTTAAGAGGAAGGTCTTGGCTCGATGTAGCAAATATACATCATACATAGTATATTACACGGTGGGAGTTTGATGAATCAATGTTGACATATTTATTTGGGGCGGCAAAATCATAGTCGGCGAGTGATGTATGTCGGAAGAACCATACTCGGCAGGTGACGGAGGTCGGAAGGACCGTAGTCGGCGAGTAAATAAATGGTTTGTACTTTTTATATATAATCAAATATGATGTCTAGTAGCCTCCCCTAGATGGAACTGGTTCTATCCCTCTAACTTCTAGTTTTGAGTTTTATTTTTGTGTAAATAAACGGTTTGTACATTTTATTTAAAGCATTTTCATTAATGAAATTTTACTTTCAAAACTAATAATGTATTGATTTTTATGTATGATTAAAAAATAGATTATATGTGTAGAGAAGCTATGTCATATTTTATATTTTTCTATGCTTAATTAAACTATGTAGTTAGCATTGATGTACTTTCTGTTGAGATTGTTGATAGAGAGACCATATATAATCATATCTTAGTAGACTCCCCAAGATGATGATGATTCTATCCCTCTAACTTATAGCCTTGATACTTATTTTTATGTGTAGCAAAATAATTTATAATTTTTATTTAAAACATGTTCAGAAATGAAATTATACTTTTCAAGACTAATAGTGTACTGATTTTTATGCATGATTAAATAATATATTTTCTATGCTTAATTTAATTATGTAATTGGCTAACAAATATGTAAAATATTGATTTACTAACACTGTATGAATTTGCTATTACAGTAATGATTTACTGTTATGGTACTGTATTTTTTTGTTACTGAGCTCATGTTTTATATAATTGAATATGTGATATAAGATAATAATACTAATATTGGTATAACTGAGCATACTGTGTACACTCTTATGCAATTAATGAATAGTACTATACTGTATTGTTATGGATTTTAACATTTTTCCTAAGTACTTTCACTTTACTGTTTTGTATAATTTCTTTAATATTTGATTAGTATTGCTATGATGTATGATTTAAGAATGAATATTTACTACTTTTCTGCTTTGACATCCGTGCTGCACTGTTTTATCGGGTTTATTATTTCAATATATGTTTCATTATTTTTACACAGATTCACGATCGTATTGACTGCTACCGTTATGAATCAAATGCTTTGAGTTAAATAATAGAATTTTGATGACCTGTTTGGTGTTTTATGCTCATTATATGTGGTTTAATGATTTCGAGCTAAGGAAAAGGACCAAAAGTGTGAGACTGGTCGAATATAAGATTATTTAGATTTTACTATTGTTTTGTCTTTTAGTTATTTTTTTTGTTGTCAGATAGCATATTGTAGATGTATAACTCCTAGTTATTGTATATGATTTTTGGAGAAATAAATATAGATGTATATTGATATTTTGATCAATAATTTTGTTTCAACTGGTATTTTATTAATGGAAGAAATTATACAGCTATGGTTATTATTATTAAAAGATAAAAGATACAATTCATTCTAATTTATATTTTTTATGCTCATTATATGTGGTTTAATGATTTCGAGCTAAGGAAAAGGACCAAGAGTGTGAGACTGATCGAATATAAGATTATTTAGATTTTACTATTATTTTGTCTTTTAGTTATTTTTTTGTAGTCAGATAGCATATTGTAGATGTATAACTCCTAGCTATTGTATATGATTTTTGGAGAAATGAATATAGATGTATATTGATATCTTGATCAATAATTTTGTTTCAATTGGTATTTTATTAATGGAAGAAATTATATAGCTATGGTTATTATTATTAAAAGATAAAAGATACAATTCATTCTAATTTATATTCTAGGACGTGACAATATGACTAATATAAGTATATAATATGATTGATAAGACTGATACGAGGGCTTATATATATATATATATATCATTTTTATTATTATATAATTAGATATCCCAATATGATTTGTCCCTAAACATATACTTGAGTGAATTCAGCCTTAGTTTATAATTTGTTTAAGAAAATTTCCTTTGAACTATTCAAGATATGCTTGAATAATCCCTTACTCCTCACTAAACAATCAACAATAACAACAACATCAAGCCTTTATCCCACTATATGGAATCAACTACATGAATGTTTTGTCTCCATTGCATCATGTTAAGAGTCAAATTCTCATTTAAATCTCATAAAAAATGTCATTTCTAATATTTTCTAACCATGTCTTTTTAGGTCAACCTCTAACTTTCTTCACATAAGTCAAATCCAATACATCTACTCTCCTAACCGAGTCATTGAAAGACCATCGTTTGATATGATTAAACCATCTAAGGCGACTCTCTCTAATCTTATCTACCATTAGAGCTACTCCAACCTTTTCATGTATATGCTCGTTTCGTATCCTGACTCTAAGAGAGAATTTTTGTGCATCAACTTTATTCTTAAAAATATGAATCAACACACTTATTCTCCACTCATCTGACATCTTTTTAATCTTTAAAATAATATTAAAAATTTAATAAGCAAAGAAATTCTTACATCTCCTAAGCATTTCCACACCTATATTAAAATATTATCAAATCCAAGAACTTTTTCACACTTTATTTTCTTTAAACCTCTCTAACTTTAGTTTTTATAATACACCTATACAAATAAAAATTTATATTTTCATTAAGGATGCAAGGTTCATTAAAATCAATCGTACTCTCACAATCTTTATTACAAAACTTAGCCAAATATCTTATCCCCTTTGTTGAATGTCCTATTCTAATAAAAGCGATTTTTAATCTTCATCCTTAATGCACTCATAACTAAATGATCATCTATGTAAATTTTAAAATTACTTCTTCAAACCTGAAGATGTTATTTATTAGTCTTTGATAACATACTCCTACATTCTTCTACCCAAATGGTTAAACTTGATAGCAATGAATTCCATCAACTATCACAAAACTTATGTTCTCTTTACAAGTCAAATACTTCTTGATCTAATTATTACAAAAATTTATGTATTGATGAAGCTTTGCATTGTAGAATAACCTACAATTGTAGCAATCTTTCTTCCAAGCTTATTGATTTTCTTTAGGTCTATACCCATACTCCACTTGTACTTATGATTTTTGACCATCGACATATTAAAAATCTAATCCGAATATAGAACTTCCCAACCAAATCTAACTACAAAAAACTTATCCACTTCATCTTTAATCTACCATATTTCTTCAAGCTAACTGAGCTTTCAGTAGCCCACAAGAATCACCCAAATCCACCACAAGCATTTGAAATAGCTCCCAAACAAAAACATCAATGATATTTCTTAATACTCACCGTTGCTTAGCTTGATTGGTGGTGGACAAGTACGGTTAGGAACCCTACACCCGTGCTCGATTCCCCTCGAGCAGCAGCACCTCTTAAGTGGGGCCCAATCAAGCACGGGCCAAGAGATTTCTAGGTTGGGTGCCTCTTCTAGATCAGCCGAGGAATAGTCACGCCACCAAGCACCCTTTCACTGCGGATGTATAACCCGTTCCAAAAAAAAAATTCTTGATAATAGGATCAGCTCATTTCTAAATTTACATTCAAGTTACATTTGGAATAACTTTTCAGCACTATATTTTCATTGTTTTCAAAATAAAATTGTACTTTAAAAATAGGAAAAAAATTGTCCCAAACAAAATCTAAATGAAGAAACCTAACACAAAAGGTCTAAAGTAAAATTCTTTTACTTACTCCGAGTTATACAAAGCATTTCCCTTTTATTTATTAGCATGTAATGATATTCCTTGCGCACAACAGTCACAAGTCACAAGTAATTTTCTACAAGGAATTAAAGGGAATAGAAAGATCATGGCTTTGGTGTCAACTTATGCAAAGCAGCATTGATCTTCTCATCTGAAATTCCTTTGAAAGATTCAGCCATACCTTTAAAGGACTCAACCCTGTAGAAATCGTAGAAGTCCAAGATCTCTATTGCAATATTCTTCACCTGCAGACCATCAATATATTTATTTACATAAGTATATATAAATATATATAATATCAGAATTTAATTTTAGATATTACAACAAAAATACTATACATTAATAAATATAAACATAATAAAAAAGATTATGAGAAATCATAAGCATGTGTGTATAGATATGTATATAAAGTTTGCCCATTCTAATATAAAAGTTATCAGAATATCCTGATAAAAATATTTTTTGAAAAGATATATTAAAATTAAGCAAAGGAAAATTTATGTTACTTACCACATTCATGTCCACACGTAGCTCCTCAAACCATGCGGTGGTTTCTTTGTCTTTGAGAACGCTTGCAATGTAGATGCAGGCAAGTGCAATCATATATGGCGGATGGATGAGGATAAGATCCATCTTGTAGGTATCATTGACAAGGCCCCTGCATGCCGTGGCATGTTTTTGTTAATGCATAACGTAGTTTTAATTGTAGGGTGTATATAACCCGTTTAAACTTCTGTCAAAACTTTGAACGATTAAGGCTCTGTTTGTTTTGAAGGAATTGCAACAGAGGAAAATGCAATGAAATTAGTTTTCAACTACTTAAAACAATAACAACACCATCAAGCCTTTATCCCACTACATGGGATCGGCTACATAAATCTTTTTTCTCCATTGTGTCCTATTAGAGTCAAATTTTCATTTAAATCTAATAAAGAAATATCATTTTTAATATTTTATAACCAAGCCTTTTTAGGTCTATATTTATCTTTCTTAATAAAAGTCAAATCTCATATCTCTACTCTCCTAACCGGGTTATCAAAAAGCCGTCATTTTATATGACCAAACCATTAAGGTGACTCTCTAATCTTATCTTCCAGTGGAACCACTCCAACCTTCTCACATATAATATATATATATATATATATATATATAAGAAAACATTTAGGTGATAACTTACCAAGAGATATGAGTGAGATCTGTCATACCAGCATCCTGTAATAACCTGGCCAAAGAAACTGAATTTAATGGCCTCGCAGGAAAAATGTATTTCTGCAAATTTAATGTCACAACCAAATGAAATAACCTCTATAATAGCTTTCCAATGAAGAGAAATATATGCGTTTTATACAAATCATTTACTATCTATAATCCGTCTTTATCACATGTGTGAAGCAAAACAAGTTCTCAATGGCATCCTTCACCATTATTTCTACTAAGCACAGTAAGACTTTTGATTTAGTCCCACTAAAAATAGATAAAAATTATGTTGGCCTAAAAATACTAAGTGGCAAATCCTCATTCTTAGGCTGCAATTAAGCCAAAAACATAATCTAGCCCAACTGTGATCCCACGTTGATTTACACTCCAAAAAATAATATCAAACCTGATGGTTCGGTTTGAATCAAGTAGCAAGGTTTAAGAGCAGGTGATCCTCACAGTGCCTATTAAGTGATTAATTGAGTCTTGGTGCATGCTAATTTATGAATCTGTGTTTGAAGGAGTGATGGCAGATGTGAAGTGCTCCTATATGTGAGAGAATTTTGTTAAGGCATATGATACTTTGGCTTTTTAGTATGACATCAAATAGTTAAAAAATGTTAGTATAAAAATAACACATGATTTGCTCTCACTTGATGTTTTTTATTAAATTTAGATGAGAAATTGACTCTTAACATGATACCACTCAACACATCCTTAAATGGTAGGTGACTAAAGGTGTGGTGGGTCCCAAGTGCGGCTTTTCAAATTCCAAGGGTGACTTTTCATATCCCAACAAGGGTGGCTTTTCATGCCCTAGGATAGTTTTTTTATCTCAAGGGTAGTTTTTCATGTCCCGAGGATTGCTTTTCATATCTCAAGGGGGGTGGGCCCAAATCTGCTAATCCCGTAACAATACTCCCCTCCTAAACCAACACCTTATCCTAAAGATGGAAGGATTGAAATTACTTCTTAATCACCTCATATGATTCTCATGTAGCTTCATAATCAGGTAGATCCCTCCATCGAACTAGGACCTCCTTTGCTCCTGTCATCCCTTGTTGTATTCCAACGACCTCCATAAGTTCCAAAATCACCTCCATGTCCTCCTTCAATGTTGCAAGTAGTGAGAAAGAGGGTGTGTGATCTTTGATAGCACGCCCATTGATGATGATGCTGGTAATCTCAAAAGATAGGCTACTTCCCCAATGCGCTCTGTCACCTCATAAGGCCCGAACATGGTGATAGCTTCTCATTCTTCCTCTTGACCAGTGTCTTATGCCGGTATGGTCTTAGTTTCAAATAAACTCTATCCCAAGCTCGAACTGTACTTCTCGTTTGAGTTCATCTACCTTCTTTTTCATAAGTTGTTTATCTCTCAACATATGCCCTTTGCGTTCTGCTAGTAACTTGTCTCTCTCTCCTCCAAGTACTGATCTATATTGGATACTGGTGTAGTGCTCTGCCCATATTGCATCAAATGAGATGGATCACTCCCATACAAAATCCTAAAAAGGATAGTCCGTGCGGCTGTGTGAAAAAATGTATTATACCAATACTCCACTCATACATAGTATTAGTGTGTCAAATGCAAAACAACGCAAGTATGTCTCCACGCTCATGTTGATCACTTCTGTTTGGCCATCCATCTGTGGGTGATATGTTATGCTCCTTTTCAGGATTATCCCTTGCATCTGGAATAACTCCTTCCAAAAATGGCTGAGGAACACCTTGTCTCTATTTAATACTATAGATTCAGGAATATCATGTAAGCATACTACCTCTTGAATAAAGACCGTGGAAATTGAGATGGCAGTTTAGGGATGTTATAGTAGAATGAAATGGGCATACTTGCTCAGTCGATCTACCACCACTAGTATCACTAAATATCCATCCGAGCGTTACAAACCCTCAATGAAGTCCATCGTAATTTCCTCTTAGACCTTATCAGGTAAAGCTAAAGGTTACAGTAACCCCCCCCCTAAGGTTCCTCGACCCTCTTAGCCAAGGCGTCTGCTGCTTTATTTTCTAAGCCTTGTCGGTACAAGATTTCAAAATCATATCCAAGCAACTTGGATAGCCATCTCTGATACTCCTTAGTAACCATCCGTTGTTCCAATAAAGATTTTAAACTCCTCTGATCCATCCTGACTATAAAATGTCTCCTAAATAAATAGAGTCGCCACTTTTGAATAGCCAAGATAATCACCACCAGCTCTCGTTCATACACGTACTTGAGCCTTGCCATGACTATGAGCATCTGGTTGAAATATGTAATAGGCCTCTAGTCTCACATGAGTACTACTCAAAGCCTATAACCTGACGCATCTGCCTCCACCACAAATAGTATCCCAAAATTTGGTAGCACCAGCACTGGTACATTGATAATAACTTTCTTCAACTCCCAAAAAGCTTGTGTCGCTCCCTCCCCCCCATTTGAGCTATCATTCTACAATTGTTATGTCAAAAGGTCCCACAATGGAGTCGTATCCCTTCACAAATTTTCTGTAGTAATCGTTGAGCACTAAGAACCCACACAATTTCTTAAGTTCTTGGGGCATGACCTTGGACTAGTTAGCTGACACCCTCTCTCTGGACACCACGTGTCCTAAATACTCCACCTATGACTGACCGAACAAGCACTTTTTCTAATTGGCAATCAACTGATGTTCCATCAAGGTATCCAATATTGTCTTTTAAGTGTTCCCAGTGTTCTGTTCTATTCTTTTGTATGCCAATATGTCATCAAAGAATATCAAGAACAACCTTTTGAGATATGGCTAGAACACTCGGTTCATGAGGGATTGACTGGAGGAAGCGACATTGGTGAGACTCAAGAGCATCACCAAGAACTCGTAGTGCCCCTCATGTGTCCTAAAAGCCGTCTTGTGCACATCAGCTGTCTTCATCCTAATTTGATGGTATCCCAACTTCAAATCAATCTTAAAGAAGATCAATGCTTCAAATAACTCACCAAACAGTTCATTAATCACTAGAATAGGAAACTTATCAGGCACAATTTTTTTGTTCAGAGCCCTTTAATCAAAACTAAATCTTTAATTGTCATTCTTCTTCAAGGCCTCTCACTAGGTCTAATGATCCATGCTTCAAGAATTTCCTTGATCAGCCTCTATATCTTCTTTCTGAATTTAGGGGTATTGGTATGTTTGACTCCTATAGGATAGGTCCCCTCCTTTAGAGTGATGTTGTGCTCATGCTCTCATAGTGGTGGTAACCAAATAGGTTGTTGGAATATGTCCTGAAACTACTACAGAATTTACTGGACCCCATTGAGATTTCCCCAGTCTCTTGCTCTTAGACCCCTTCTATGCTCTATAACTCCACCAAGCACCTCACCTTGGATTGTTCTGAGCGTGATTTTAAGTGACACTATGGTTTTGCATAAGCTAGCATCCTCTCATAGCACTGCCTTTTTTCCCTCTACCTGAACCTCCATGGTCAGAGATTTTCAATCCACCTTCATTTCTCCCATGGTCTGTAGCCATTTCATCACCAGAATCACATATGTACATCCAAGTCTAGGGGAAGGAAGTCTTCCATAACCTGAATATCTTGTAAAGTCATCACCACCCTCTTACATATCCCCCAACTCCTCTCTTATGAGGACATCAACAGGAGATTATGGCACGTCAATTAGAGGAAGCATCGTAGATCGACGACTACGATTAGGAGTCTTTATTTGTGATGCATTTTATGTATTTCTTTTATTTAAGTTCTAGCTTTTACCATTGTACCCCTGAAAGGGATTAGTTTGTGTTGTAGCCTAGAGGGCAATTTTAGTCTTTGAGTCTTTTATTCCTTGAGGCCTTTATATGAAGGCCATATCTTTTGTATTGGTAAGATAATGATTTTGAATGAAAATTTCGCCACTTATTCCTTTTCTTTGTTGTGAGATCTTGAGAGAGGAGAGAACCCTAAGTGAGGGCCAAGCAATTCCCGTCAGCCACCGGTAGAGTCTGGGCTCGCAGCTTGTATCTGTTCTTATTCATCATTTCCTCCTCTTCCCCATATCGCCGGCTACCTACCTCCTCCCTTTTTCCTGCCAAACCCTATCACTCCACCCAAACCCGCTGGCTAAGCCCCTTCCCCATCCCAAACCGCCGGCCAACCTTCATCAAATCCCCACCGCCAGCCAAGCCCCCTTCCCCCGCCTAATCATCGGCCCGATCCCCTCCCCCTTCCTCTACCTGCTGGCCAAAAAACTCTAGCATTGCCGCCAGGCACCCTACCAATTCTCCAAGGCTCCAATTTCCAATCATCCACTTATTACTTTCCTAATTTAGTTCAAAGCAATTTGGGAATTTCAATTTTGAATTTCAAATTAATAGAAAAAGAACACATCACCCAATTCAGAAACTTGATTAGATTTGATGTGGGGTTGATTAAGCCTCATTATGAAAATGATGAATAATCTAATATAAATATTTTAAATTTATTATGATTTAATAATATATTAATTATTAATTAATAAATTTTAAAAGTATCAAGAAAGTTTTAAAGCTTACAAGGATAGACTCAACAATTAAAATATAAAAACATCAAGCAAAAATGAACGACAAAGCATATATCTGTTTAATGGCACTCAATGATAAAGAACTACATCAGGTAAATGAACTTCTATCCTATGATGAATTAAATGATGCCTGGTTTAAGTTGGCTGATCCATTTATCAATCTAAAGAAGAATTATCGTACTTAGAAGAAAAATCATACTAATTTGTACTCACATCATTCTGATATTCAAGTTGAACTTCTATATGTTAAGAAGGAAAATGAATCACTAGCACACAAATCCTATTTATGTGATAAGCTTTCTAGAGAAAAAATAATAATGAAAGCAAAGATTGATTATTTGGACAATAATGCTAATAGAAAATCTAGCTCAATCATCACAAATACTAGACATCATAATAGAAAAAGCACACATCACCCAATTCAACATTGTAAATATGCAAATGTTAGAGTTAAATGCAAATCTTGTAGTAGATTAGGACATATTTTAAAAACTGCAGAGGTAGAACCACTAATAAATCATCCCAGTTTGTTTGGATTGCTAAGCTCACATGTGCATCTGAAAACAAAACACAGTTCTCAAGATTATTGAAAACTTATTCAAATTTTAGGTGGCTGGCTCCCCAATAAGAAACAATGGCAAGCACTAGAACAAGATCAACAATCATACAAATTTCAATAGGACAATTAAAGTTTGTGCTAAAACAACAGTATAAATGCACTTCTAATAATCCGTTGCAAGAACTTACTGAAGTAATGGACGATAAGGATGAAAAACAACCAAATAATAGTCAAGGGCTTCGAGGAGTTTCATTTCCATTTCAAGAATGTCTTTGATCTCACAACGGTACTTCTCATCAGTACCTGTTATAAACAAAAATTAGTTCAAGCACCCAAATACAGATGTTAAGGATTGCAAGAGAAATGTAATTATTAAGATTCATGCATAGAAGAAATAAAAAAAACTTACAAATCTTTTTAATATAAAAAACTAGCAATCGAGCCTGTACAGTGCTCTCCTCTGCTTTTGATGCCAAGTACAAGCAAGTCGTTGTAACTAACCGAGGATCATACTCTGTCAAGCTTTTTCTGTAAAAAGGATGAAAATGAGAAAATGTAAGAGTTGCAAGTGGATCTTAGATAACTAGTCAAATTATCATATATCTAAAGTCACACACATCGCCAAAAACTATTACATAACTAACAACAAAATTGGAAATATGCAGATAGTTGATTTATATATGCCCATTAATATACTCAAAAGTCAATTTAAGTACCAGAAGCTAGATTAATAGGCCTACTCGAGCATGCCATCGTATTCTTTCTTAGCTTGCAAAACATCAACATAATATTTTTAGCAACATGAAAGAACGTTTTCCTTCTTATGTCTGATAAATGAACTAACTCAAGCTACCAAAGAATGTACATAGATGCACTAACTTTTTTTATTTATTTTTTGCATGAACACTAAATGACAATTTCAGATGCTTCTTTCGAACTTAAACTAATATGATGCCAATGATAACATCACTGATAAAAAAAATAGAGGAAAATAATTTAATGCAAATTAATACTATGTACAGAACATGAAAGCTATAAAAAATAAATTGTATTATTAGAAAGTACCTGGTATACACACGTCTGAAATAAGTAACGGCAGTAGCTATAACCCTGAAAGATAGATGAATGAAAAATAAATAAAAAATAAAATCTTTCACCCCACCCAAATCATTAATAGCATGCCAATACGTGATGCAATCAAATATAACTCCTAAACCAAAAGACTTGAATTTTATGGAAATTTTCATAACATTTTATGTGGAAAGTTGTAAAAAAACAATTCGCATTGAAATTTAAACATTACAAGTATGCAATGCCTCACTTTGACTCAATTACCATTTGTGGTTTGGGTTCTGCTTAATCCTCATAGACATTAAAAGAAGCAGTTGGGTGATGGACCGATGGACCGGCCGATTTGATTGGGAAGGAATTGGGAAGTTTTCTAATCAAGAGAGAGAAATTTAAGAAGGTTCTTAATCAAAGGGGAATTATTTAGAAAAGTTTTAATTATAATTGGGAGGGAAATATTTGGGAAGAGATCAGATTTGAATTTAAATATGCGAGGGAATTATTTAGAGAAAGGGTGCTAATTTGGAAGAGAATTAGAGGAGCCTATTTAAGGCTAACAATATGGTGATTTTAGGAGTATGTTTTGAGTTTGTCGAAATTAGAATTTCTTATGTTGTGAGGGCTCTATCCTCTGACTAGGGATTTGAGAGAGTTGGATCTTCCTCTCCAATTGAAGATCTAACTGTAACTTGCTATTTTCTTTCATATATCATACAATAAAAAGAGTTTTTTTTGTGTTTTTCTTCCTAATTTCTTATTATCGTTAGCTGATTTCGAGGAAATTGTATCCACTTCCTATCAAATTGGTACCATAGCACTTTTTGGGACCTATGGCGACAAAGAAGGTAGATTGGTTGGAAGGCAAAGTGGAGCAAATCAAAACCCGATTGGTGGAGAAGTTCTCAACTATCGAAGGAATGCTTTCATCCTTAAAAGGAAGACTTTCTAACCTAGAGGATATGATGAAGAAAATATTGGAGCTTCACACTCAACCGACAACATCGGAGGCAAGGGCATCGTTGACTGGACAAGGAAGTCGGGGAAACCCTAATATAGAGACAATGTGGGAGGATAGGGAGGTGAAAATTTTGAGGGAAGAGGAGATGCCACCTTTGGAGCCACTTCCAAGGAGGGGAAATGGTGAATGAGTGGGATTTTTGATGGAGCTACAGAATTTGCAAGGAGAAGAAGATGGGAAGAAGATAGAAGAACCAGACATCATTCAGCTACTCATACAGGCAAGGTTGTGAAAACCTGACTAGACATCGAAACGGAAGGAGAGATTCACGATTCGACTGGGGTCGAACTAGATGATATAATAAATAATAATATTATTAAAATTTAATTTAATTAATATATAATATAACAATCTAACCCTAAACCTCATAATTCTAATAATTTAAACCCATAATAATATGACAATCTAACTAAACAATTTTGAGAAAAATTGAGGCATTTTCACAAACACCTTAGATGTATTGAGCTACTTCTTGAGCATCATGCATGGCTAAATCCAAGGAATTTTCATACATGTTAGCTGACATTCCAGCAGTATTCTCATCCTGCATCAAATTATCAACCACTCCAAGAATGTTCCCGCCAAATATTAAACTGATTATTTCAAACCCACACATACAAATCATATAAAAAACTTAATTCATCATCCAAGACAACCTTTTGCTTTGACGAATCCTTCTTGCATACAGAAAAAATATAATGTAGTTTCTGTTATTAAATTGAAAGCTTAATTGGTTTATTTGATTGTTTCAGGGTCAATAAAGTCCCTGATGAAAATATTTAAGAAGATGCCTAATGCACATTCAAAAACTATATATAAACTTAGTAATTTAAAACAAAACAGTAATCTCAAATAAAGATGATAAAAATCTTTATCAAAACATAATCCAACTAGGAAGACAATGTTTGATATTAATTGATAACAGTTATATTGTTGAAGAAACGATTTAGCTTCATTCCTATGGTTTTAAATCCACAAAAGTGGCAGAAAGATATAGCAATATTTTAAAGAACAACGAAGTGAAGGTGAGCAAATGACAAACCTGTGATTTGTGCCACAGACAATGGGAGTACAACCTTGCTCGACAATGAAATGTGGCCACCGAATGGCTGAAGGAGCGCAACCTATGGCTGGCTATACACGAACGAAGGCGATGGCGAGCTGAGAGGAAACGAACGAAACTCATGGTTGGCTATACGCAAACGAAATAAAAACTATGAAAAACACGAGCAGAGCTTAGGGTTATACACTTATACGGTCTAAACATTTTGATTGATTTTGACCTTTCATTTCGCAATCAACGGCTGTCATTACGTTTGTTTTGAATCAGACGGTTCTTTCAAATCCAACCGATTTGACGGTTTTAAGGTCCAACTAGTAATTCAGCCGACTTTTTCCTAGTCAGCTGCTACTACGATTTTCAAAGTTAAAGGGACTGATTAGCCAGCCTGTTCCCGGTTCAACCAGTTGAATCAGCCGGTCTGGTCCGATTTTAATACCAACACCTACAATAGTGTCGAGATGTGTTCAAGCCAGTTCAAGGGTTGCAACCTCTGCGGAAACACGATCATGCTATCATTTTGAAGGAATGAGTCTCGCATATCAGTGTTCATCCGTACCATTCTCCCCAACTCCAAAAGGACGAGATGGAGATAATGATCAGGGAGATGCTGGAGGGAGGGATCATTCGACCCAATGACAGGCCATTTTTCAGTCCAATGCTTCAACAATTATTTCCTTCGTTCCACCTTGAGTATAAGGTGTCACTTTAGGAGGGGAGAATTAATGGATCAGCCAATTTGATTGGGAAGGAATTATGAAGTTTCATAATCAAGAGGCAACTGTTTAAGAATGTTCTTAATCAGAGGGGTATTATTTATAAAAATTTTAATATAATTGGGAGGGAATTATTTAAGGCAAGATATCTGATTTGAATTCAAATATGAGAAGGGATAATTTAGGGAAAGGGGGTTGATTTGTGATGGAATTAGGGGAGCCTATTTAAGGCTAACAATAGAGTGATTTTAGGATTATGTTTTGAGTTTGTTGAAATTAGAATTTTTTATGTTGTGAGGGCTCTAGCCACCCGGCTAGGGGTTTGAGAGAGTCGGATCTTCCTCTCCAATTGAAGATCTAACTCCATATTGTTGTCTTCTTTCATATATCTTACAATAAAAAAAAGTTTTGGTGTGTTCTTCTTCCAATTTTTTTATTATCGTTCGATGATTTCGAGAAATTGTATCCACTTCTTATCATTGGGTTCCACTAAATATTAAAATTATAAAACCTTGATCCAAGGTTTAAAATTGAGCAATTGGATATTGACACGTTTTTCTTCTGTGAGGTAAAGTGTAAGCCTCAAGCCATTTTGAGGTGTAAGCCTCAAAATCTAAAAATTGCGTAAAGTGAAAATAAATGTTAAAAGTAATTTTTTATATAATACCCAAATAATATGTTAAAAAATAACATATCAACTTTCTATTGAACTATGAAGTAATAAATTGGCATACATATGAAATAAAAAATTGCATAAGATGTAAAGCGACAAGTGATAATTTGCATGAAATAAAATTGAAATCCAAATATTACAAGAGAAAAATAATATGAAATATAGAAATTACATAAATGTATCATAGTTCAACTCCAAATTTCTTCTTTCTCGGTTTTCCACTCATCCACATTTAATTTCTAAAAAAAGCTAACATAATTGGCAACAACTCAGAAATCATCTGCACTATCATCACTGAGAGGTATTTATTTGAGTCGCTGTCATAACAAATAGGTATTTTCCCTACCTCATCCTATGGAGTTCAATGTCTCTCAATCTATTTCTTCTTCATTTATTTTAATCATCTTTCTCTTTCATCAATATTTATCATTAACATAAAAATGAGTATAATACTCCAATGGTGGTGGTGTGATGCTTTCAAGTGATTCTTAAAGGTGGCTACGATATAGGTGGCTACAACAAAGGCGATGGACTAGAGGTTGAGGCGGTTGAGAGGAAGTTGTTATAGCTTGGGGTGCATGAATGCATAATTCGTTCAGGGCTTTACTTTAGGATTTAGGTAAGTTTTAACAAAAAAATATATAAATCGGGTGAGGCATACGCCTCACGCCAATAAGGCGAGGCGTGCATCAAGGCGGGCCTCAGCCAAGCTGAGGCGCAAGCCTCATAAAAATGCTTGAAGAGTAAGTATCGAGGCGTGTTTCACTAAAATTGCGCTGAGTTGAGCCTCATATTGCGCAATTTTAAACAATGCCTTGATCTATACAAACATTGATAATTGATTTTTAACATTGCTCCAACCATAAACAAAAAGGCCATAGGTTTCTACAAATTGAAAATTAATTCTTTGTATTGATAATTGATCATCACTATTTGTTCCAACAATTTATAGCAAGTCTTATGAATCCTCATTTTCCATTCATTTTTATTAAATAATAATGACTTCTCCATATTAGCAACTCAAAAAAACGCATGAACCCCATCCATGCAATATTCGTACTAGCCAATGAGATAATCTGTACAAGTCAAATGAGATCTAAATAGTGAGTAAAAGCCCAAAATAATCTTTCAAATATTAGTAAATACCCAATTTAATCCCAAACAATGATAATATCAATTTAGTCCCCAACTATTAAAAAATGTCTCAAATTGGTCTCAAGGACAGAACTGACAGTTAACCCCAACAGTTAAATGTGATGATATTTTATGAGAGATTATATTATTATTTTTAAAAATTCTATTATTTATCATATTAAAATAAAATAAAAATCATAATGGAAGATAACCATATTTATTAATTATTCACTCTTGTTATTTAGTTTGTTAACTTTAATTATAATTTTTGTATTTATTTTAATATGATAAATAATAAAAAATATGAAAAAAATATAATATCATATACATCATAATACCCAAAATGTCCTCACATTTAATTATTAAGGTTAGTTTTACCTGTTACTTTTGGCCTTGGGACCAAATTGGGATATTTATTAATAGTCAGGAGATTAAATTGGGTCATCATGAAAGTCTGGGATTAGATTAGACATTTACTAATAGTCGGGAGACTATTTTGGGATTTTACTCCCTAAATAACTAAATATGCTTTCCTCACAGAGTCGCAGCCATAAACCATATTCTATGTCTAAAACACAACCCCAAAATTGCATCGCATTCATACCACTAATTTCAGTATCTTGCATCACGTGAAAGAATAACCAAGTCATAAATGGCATTGTCCCACTGAACTAAGTATAATACAAAAAAGAAAGAAAGAAACTGCTAGGGCTTGGACTATCAACAGGTAATGATAAAAATCTCAAGATTTACAATCTTAAGGCACATTATGTAATGCTCAAAAACAAAACTTGGGCAGTTATGCATCATTAGAAGCAGAGAAAACTCAAACCTTTGCCTCACTTTCACGTGTTGAGCAAGTTTCCATATGTCTGAAAAAATGTTCAAGCAAAATTAATAATGAATTGCATAAGCATCTCTTCACAATATAGAAGAAGATTGCATTTCTCTATAAACATATGCACCAATAAATTTGTGTTGTTAAAGCAACAAATTTGGTCCCCAAATAATAAGAACAGTTATTAATGTTATGGGTAAACAACAAGTACTAATGGATTAAATTGATCAAATAATATGTTTTTGTACATAAATTTACACGTATAAATAGTTATCAAACAGTTTGACATGCTAGCTACCTTCAACCTTACGAAGAAGGTAAACTATAAATTTGACGTATCAAGTGTCGATAATGGCATAAACACAAGAATTGTAAGCAGTGCTGTTCCAAGCTTATCAAGGGCAGCTAAAGCTCATAAAATTGCCAATAAAACACCAAACACGCTTATCATCCTAACCTAACAAGATGATCATCAAGAAAGGAAACTTAGGCTCCAAAAAATGAACCCAACCAAAGGGATTTAGAGTCCGGAACAGAAACCCTAGACACCTAAAACTTCTTGGCCGCAGGAAGAGGACTTACGGTTGGTCATGTGGATCTTTATGAGCTTGAACTCCTCAAGAGTTAGACCCCTCTCCTTGTCGATCGGGTGCACCACATCAATCTTATCCTGCTCAACAAGCTGCTTGCTGCCATGGTCGAAGAAAAACAGGTAAGAGACATTTTGATCCCGAAGAAACAGCAATGGAAATCGAGGACAAAGAAGTGCTACTAATGAGAAGAAGTCCAGAAATTCGCCGCCATTGTTTTTGGCTTTGGAATCCGGCGAAGCCCGGCGAATAGACAGATCGAGCTGGCCAAGTTTATGAAGGCGCAAAGTGGGCAGAGCAATTTACAGAAATAGTAAAGTTCAATATTTACTGATTTAAAATTTATTTATTTTTAATTTAAAATTTTAACTTGATTATAATTCATATTATTTTATAAAAATTTTTAATCATAATTATTTAACAAATTTCATGCTATCTATTGATTATCCAATATAATATTTTATTTTTATCATCTAAGATTTGAACCCGATAACAACATTATTTATTCGATCTTTTATAAGAATTCATTCTTAAGAGATATTTTGAAGAACATGTTGCATTATTTTTTTATTTTGAAGAACAAAGGAATGCATTATATTTTCTTTGAACTTATGTCTAGTTTAAAGATGTATTCTAATTATTTTATTGAAGAAAACAGAATGTATTATTTTGAGATTATATTAAGGAAATATATAGTCAAATATGTTTTGAAATCATTATTAATTTATAAATGAAAATCTATCAAGTTTTATTAAAATTTTGAAATTATTTTAATAGTCTCTTTGGATGAACTTGACCCACAAGATGAGCTCAACCCTCATATTAACTCTAGCTAATAGCTCAGCATGACTACTCACCAATAGTCAACTAAGCCTGCTAAAATTAGCCAACAACTTCATGTGGATCGGCTCCTTATTTGGAGTTGATTAATGTTTACTATTTTCATATAAATATAGGTACAAAATATTTATTTTATAGTAAATCCTTACCAAGCTTTTATCTAGTAATCATAATCCTTCCTTTAGATATAACCTTCTTATAGAGTCATCCATCAACCCCCAACTGCAAATAAGGGGTTAGAGGGTAGTTCATTTTTGTCAATCACTCTAGTTAGAAAAATTATTTTGATTGTGGTAAGTAACTTGAATATTATCTCTACTTTTAGTGGTTTTAATTTATCAAATTTTGTCTCACCTAAAATTGATTTAAATATGATATATCTCATTTTTAATGATTTTTTAACATGTAACTTTTGATATGTGATAGAGATCACCATTCTAAGTATTTTGACCAGTTAATATTAAAATTTCAGCTCGTAGTTTTATGCTATTTTAAATGAAATTATTAGTATAATATTAATTATAAAATAATTAGGAATCAATGTATTACATTTAATTTGAAATATATGTTATGTACATATTTATTATTCATTTAGTGTACATTTTTGACATACTACATGTATACTGATAAGTATATTTAATATTACATTGATTGTATGTGGTCTTGACTACTGTAATTTATATGATATGAAGTGTGTGTAAAAGTAAGAAAGACTAGCTAAAAATGATTGTCTAATTCAAATTGATTTGAGACATGTTACCTCATACATGAGGATGGGTTGACAAACTTATTTTTAAATAAAGTTTGTGATGTAATCCTAAGAGATATAAAAATGAAGATATAAGGAAACTAATTGGTATAATATGATACACCGATGAGTAGGAAATGATAACTTCTTATATGAAAACTACATGACTAATGAATTATGATATGTGATATGAGACTGATTTCTAGAAACAAGACTGATATGATTAAGACTAATTTCTATGGGGTTGGCCAACATGATTGAATATAGGGAAAAACACCACATTTAGACGGATGTCCAATCTTGCTTATATTATTTATACATGCATATAATATTAGCATGTTGAATATATTGCATAAGGGTCATGGTATGATATAATATGTACATGATACAGGACATGATTGATACAAGCATGTGATATAATTGTAAGATGGATACAAGGGCATATGATTACATGAACTATATGACATACATGATACACATTGCATATAATATTGATATTATAAGACATGCATACACATATAACACTATAAACAAGACTTATGCAATTGATAAGACTAATACTTGGAATAAGGCATTTAATAGGAACCTAATATACATATATTGCATAGATAGTATATGACGTGTAAGGTAAGTGTCCTGATTTCATAAAGCACTGTATAAGCTATTTTATAATTGACATGCATGAGAATGATAAAACATACTGGTCCATTTCATTGCTATTGATCACTATTCATAAGATATATAGCTATAATGATTTTATTGCTCGTATGATATAACACCGTATGTATTAATTACTACATGCTTTTACCACTATATGTTCATAGTGATGTCAATTTAATAATTACATGCATATTGTTTCCACTGCCTTGCATTGATTTTAGCTGTAGGTTCTTATAACCTACTAAGTCGCTAGCTTACTTTGTGGTTTTTATATATTTTTAGGATGGGGATAGGATCCAGTGGAGTGAGACAAATCAGGATTTCTCATATTTTCTTTTATTTTGTATTTTGACTTATTCTTTTATAGTCATGAGTTTAAAATGATGCTCTGATCTATTAATTGACCTCCTAACTATGTGTATAAATTTTGAGGAATGAATTTAAGTATGTATTTTTTATGAAAATGATTTATAATTGCTTTAACTGATGATTATATTATTTAAAAGAGATTAGTGGCTTAGATAGTTTAATTAAGAAGTAAATAGATAATTCTTTCAAATAAGACACTAAGGCGTAAAATATCCACCTTATTAGCAATGTATGTATCAGAGTTTGTGTTAATGGGATCTATTGACGTTATAGTAACACTAGACATCAATATTGGTGTCGATAATATACGTCAGCCTTGTTACTGATTATGGGTATCAAAGTTAGTATTTATGGTGGACATCAATCTTGTTTATGATGGTGGGCATTATTATTAGTGTTGACAGTTGATATTGGCCTTATTAGTGATGAAAGAGATTATAGTTGGTGTTGAAGATGTGCATCATAGTTAGTTTCAATAAGGGTGTTAAATTTGTTGGTGATGGCTTGCGTCGATATTAATGCTAACATTGGGCATTATCCTAGTTGGCTAATGTCAATCTTATTTTATAATAAGGAGCATCATAGCTATCATCAATGACGAGCATAAACCTTACTTGCGATAATGAACATGTTTCCAAATCAAAGTTGATTTTATGATGGGCAACACCATGGTAAATAATGCCTTGGTCGTGATGATAGATGTCGACCTTATAGTCAATTGCTGGTGAAAAGTTCATGCAAGTTTAGCTTTAGATTCTTTCCTTCAAAATCTTTCATGTGGAATTATCCCCTTCCCTCCCTCATTGTGTAGAAGCTTGGTTTATTTATAGATTTTTAGATAGAAAAATTCCAAGTTATTTTCATTAGAAATCAAAACACTCAATCAGACAATTTGTATTGATCCCCTTGATCATACGGTATTCTCTAGGTATATTACTACTTTAATAATATTAAAATTGAGATATCTTAACCTCATTAGATTTCAGTTATAAAAATGCTTAGTTTGATTGTAAGTATGCAAGATTCTTAGATCATCTCATACCTCAAATGGTGTGAATAAATTTACAACTATACTTTTGAGTAGTTGAGTTTCGTCCATTTGGACTCGGATCAAGAAACTTTTTATATTTTTTAGTTCATCTCATTCATGAATTTTACAAAAAAAAAAAAGTTTAGATGATCATAAAGTTGATTCTAAAAGTTTTTATTCAATTACTTACATCAAGATCCATACTTGATGGGTGCTTTTTTTTATTGATGTATTAGTTTCCCCATATTTAAAAATTAACAACTATAATTCTAAAAGTAAATTAAATATTAAAAATTGTGATATAAAATTATCAAGTCAAAAAAAAAAATACAAGACATGACCAAGGTTTTAGCAATTGGCTTGCAACCACCAGCTACTGACACAAGCTTCCTATGCGATGTGTTTGTGTATTTATGTGTTTTTTATTTTCAATAAAATATTTTTTCTATTTTTTTAAAGAAAAATATTTTTATTTTAAAATATGTATTATTACTTTATAAAATATATCAAAAATATGGAATTGAAAAAAATCTAAACTAATTTCTCTCCTTTATACCCCTCTCAATTATAATACCCCTTTAAAGAGCTTGGGGAAGATCATAAATTTCCTTAATAAGCACTAAATCTTCTTTAAAAAGATGTCAAAACCTATCTTGCATGAGACATAACTATGGTTGGTGATTGGGATTCACAAATCCTTACATTGAGACTCCAATCTTTCCTTAAAAATAGGGTTTCTTCTTCCTAATTAGATGGAGCAGACAAATTCTCACAAAAAGAAGAGATTATTCTGTGCGGTCACCGAACAAGAAGAACCATTCGGTTTTAAAAGCACAGCATGAACAGCAAAAACACAATCATGTTTACAGAGACAAGCCAGATGGTTCTCCTCATCCGGTGTTCGCACAGAATAATTCATCCTTAAAAAGGCTCTAGTCTTCCCTTTAAAATAGAGTTGGTTGGTCATGTCGAATGAATTAGATTTGATGGATAGATGTGAAAATTCTTCATTAGCAAGGTCAGCCAATGTAGGGGTGTCAAAAAATGACCTGACCCATCAGACCGATTCAAAAAAATTCAGATTAGAGTTGACCACTACTATATATTGGGAGCCCATCATACACACGAATACACAAACAACATGAACTCTGCTAATGCAACACTAAGCTAGCTTTTAGTTTGAAGAGCCCAAAGCTTTCTAATACTACAAATAATACCTGAAAGACTCGCACAAAATTTCAGGAGGTTAATGCAGCATCATTATGATTTCAAAGCATGAAACTTAGAAAGATAAAAGTGCCATATTTTCATCACAAACAGAAATTTTGGATTAATATACATACAGCAGCAGGAGACACCCTACAGGTTCACAGAATGAAGCTTGAAACATTGTGAAGTTATCTTGCCTAAGAGAGCAGGGAGACTAGGGATACAAACTCTGAGGTGACCCTTCCTTTTGATCTTGTATTGATCACAAAGTGCTCAGGGTATTTTCTGAGCAGTGCAAGAAGGCCAAACCATGGCCTCGCTTTGGTCTCACTCTGTGGCCAGTCCTCTGACGTCAGATACCTCCTTACCCTGCTATGATGCCATGTATTTCCAAATTGTTCCATAAGCTACAAAAAAAAAAAAATATACAAGTGTTAAAAATAACTGGAAGAATAAGATGGTATGAATGTGCCCATCAAGATGATGATGAATAAGCATATTATCATTTAAATCATTCCTTTAATAAGTGTTTATGTTGATGTTAAAAATGCTCCTAATAAGCAATTTATCATGCTTAACATGGAGAAAATACATCAATTTTGTCAAGTCAACGCATTTTTTGAGAATTCAGATTAAGGCTTCATTTGGGACGGTTTTCTTCTTGCTTTCTAAGAAAATTTTCTAGTACAAAAATTTTTTGAATTTGAAATTTTTGTGTACTAAAAAGCTGTTTTAAAAAGCAGCACGAAAGCTGTCCCAAACGAAGCCGAAATGGAAGCTGTATTTAGGTTTTTAAAAACAGCTATCAGGAGTGTATAGGGTTATAAGTGAGGCATCTGGCAGCTGTTTGTTCATCTAAATGCTACAAATTTTATATACTTTCATCAAGTTGCAGCCAAATTCAAACATAATCCTGAAGCCTTTCAGATTTGACTAGCCTAAACAACCTCAAAAATAATCTAAATACATGCAGAAGAGTCAATCTCTAATTTATATACACTAATGCAGATGAACATGGTGATTTAGGCTTCGTTTGGGACGGCTTTTTTACTGCTTCTTAAAGTAGCTTTGTAGTACAAAAATTAAACTTTTTATACTAGAAAGTTGTTTTAAGAAGCAGTAAGAAAGCTGTCCCAAACAAAGCCTTAATTAGTGGTTTCATTCCGAAACATACTTTCAAAATCCTTTTGAAAAAGATTTCGGTAAGGCCATGGTAGATGGGCGACTAGATAGCTAGCTTCCCAGCGCTGGCCCTTTGGCCAAGGAGATGTCAGAGGTTCAAATTACCTCAAATGGTCAAGTGTTTGAAGCCAAGACATGGCAATTCTTGTCTTTTAAAGGAGTAAATTTTGATGGGATCCCAAGCATAAATAGAGGATTCTTAGGCTAAATAAGGTTGGCATAATTATCAGAATATAAAATTGCTCAGAATCTACATAGAGGAAAAATCTTCAACCTCTGCATGAAGTTTCAACATGGGCATCCATTCGCCTGGTCCACAAAGATCCGACAACACAGTTGCAACAGATGATACAACGTCTTTTTCTTCTAACTGCAAGAGCTGCTGGTTGTCTGTTTCTCTATCAAACCGCGACCTCATGTCAGACTTCTTTTCTGCAAACAAACAAATAACATTTTTACCATTATTAAACATCTTAACATACACATTATATCGTAGCAATTTCATAAATCAACAAAATTTTGAATGTAAATCGAAAACGCAACATATAAACTATGAGTACTTCTACATGGTGCCGGATAAAATAACAATCCGGCATGCTATTTCATATAAAATGGTTGCATGTACAAAACAGTGCCAGATGGTGTTTTAAGTTTAAAATAAAAAACAGCATTCATATGCTGGAAATTATAGGGTTCAATGCATTATATATTGGTAATTCCTCATGGTTTGATACTATTTATAAGTTTTTATACTTTTGCCCTAAAATAATATGTGGAAATATCTAATGAATATTATCTATGGTGCGTATCGCAGGTTTTCCTTATCTTTGCATGCGTTTTCTTGATTGAATAAACTTGTGCATGTAACTAATACAAAATAATTCTTCTTAATGTGCATGTGTGAGCGAACTAGAATCTAATTCTTCATAGCCTGCCACAACCACTCCTAATTTTTCACAACTTGCTAGACTGTGGTAGCAGGTATTTATTTATTTTGGTAATTATTTATTTGCTTGTTGTTGTATGGCTTGAATACAGTGACAAATGTGCAAGGGCCGCTGCATCAACGCCCTAGTGTAATGTTAAATAGGCAAGGATTCCCACATCATGGACGGATGTGGGCAAAGAAGCTAGTCCATGAAACTAAAATTATGATAGAAACTTGAAATATAAATATCCTTACAGGAAAATTAATCAAATTAATAGATATTATGATTTATAGAAAAATAAATATTATATGCATTCAGGAAACTAAATAGGTTGGAGAGAATGCTAAAGAAATTTATATTTTAATATTTAAACTATAATATTCTGCAAAGAGTCGTACTATAAATGATGTATGTGCGATTATAAAAAAAGCATTTAAAAAATAATGTTGTAAAAATTAATAAAATTGAAGATAGAATTATATCTTTAAATATTATTGTTAATGCTAAGATTATTAATATTATAAGTACTTATGCTCCTCAAGTAGATTTGGATATGGGTTTAAAATAAAAATTTTGGAATAACTTAAAAAAATTAATATAAAAGATATCTTTTGAAGAAAAAAAATTTATTGGAGGAGATTTAAATGGACATGTTGGTAGAGAGGTAAATGATTTTAAAAGCATTCATGATGGCTATAGGTTTGGAGTGACTAATGAATATGGTAAGAACATATTAGATTTTTTTTTTAGCTTATAATTTTGTAATTGCTAATATCTTTTTTTTTTTAAAGAGATGAGCATTTCATCACTTATAAGAATGGATATAATAAAACTCAGATTGATGATATTCTAATAAGAAAAATAGTTCGTTTAGATTGTAAAATTATTTCAAATGAAAATTTATGTATCAATATCGTTTATTAGTTTTGTACTTGATGATGAAGAGGCAGAAAATAAAAAATAAAGTAAAACATTATTATAGGATTAGATGAGGCATTTAAAGAATATTAATAAAAATATTTTTAAGAGTAAGATACTAGATCTTAAGATTTTGTTTGTGCATAAGCTAATGTTATGTGGAAAAAGTAGATTGTTATATTAAAAATATTGCAAAAGATGTGCTTGTTGTATCAAAAGGAAAAACTTCTATTAGTAAAAATAGTTTGTGGTGGAATCAAAATGTGTAAAAAATATAAAAAACAAGAAGATTTATTATAAAAATTAGTTAAGATATAAAAATTCTGATAATTGAAAAAGATATAAAGAGGCCCGTAAGGAGTTTAAGAAAATAATATGCGATGTAAAAATTTTAGCTTTTAATGATTTAAATAATATATTAGATACTAAGAAGGGCAAAAGATATATGTATAAGTTAGCCAAACATAGAGATAAGAGTAGTAAGGATTTAATTCAAGTGAAGTCTATTAAGGATGATGACAAAAAAGTGCTTTTATTAGAAGAGGATATTCAACAACGGTGGATGAGATATTTTTATAAACTGTTCAATAAAGATTATGAGAATGCGATTGACTTTAATGACCTTAGCATCCTAAATGAAAATATATATTTTTATTATTATCAACGTCTTCATAAAATTGAAGTTAGAGAGGCTTTAAAGAAAATATAATGTGGAAAAGCTATTGGACCTAATGATATTCAAATAGAGGTGTGGAAATGCTTAGGAGATGAATGAATTTATAGCTTACTTCAGAATTGTGAAGAATGAGTATGTCGATTCATATCTTTAAGAATAAAGGTGATGCACAAGATTGTGTAAATTATAGAGAAATTAATTTAATGTGTTTAAAACTATGGAAGAGAGTTATGGAGCACAACTAATGTTTCACAAAATCAGTTTGGATTCATGCAGGTAGGTCTCTATGGAAGCTATATATTTATTGAGAGGTTTGATGGAGAACTATAGAGAGAATAAGGAGGATATGTAATAAGGAGGATCAACATATGACATTTATTGATTTAGAGAAAGCATATGATAAAATTCCAAGAGAAGTGTTATAGCAAGTTCTAGAAAAGAAAGGGGTTAATAATGCTTATTTTCAAGTCATTAAGGATATGTATGCATGATATGTTACTTGTGTTCAGACACAAGGTGGTTTGACCAAATATTTACTTATTTCAGTTGGATTACATGAAGGATCAGTTTTAAGCCCATATCTTTTTGCTTTAGTCAAGGATATTCTCACTAGACATTTGCAAGAGGTTGTACCCTGATATATGTTTTTTGCTGATGATATTCTTCTTGTTGATAAAACTAGAGAGGAAGTTGAAGGTAAACTTGAATTATGGAGGTCAACCTTAGAGTCTAAAATCTTTCATTTGTGTAGATCTAAAACTGAATATGTGGAGTGTAATTTTAGTAATAATAATTCGTGCGAGGATTGTGACTTTGGGTGATCACATTAATCAGAGTACAAGTTTTAGTTATCTTAGATCATTGTTCAGATTGATGGCGAAATAGATGGGGATATTATTAATAGAATTCAAGTTGGATGATTGAAGTGGAGGAATGCATCGGGCTTGCTGTGTGATAGAAAGTCCCCCTCAAATTTAAGAGAAAATTCTATAAGATGGTAGTGAGACCCGCAATGCTTTATGGTGCAGAATGTTAGTCATTAAAAGAGAAGCATAATATTAAGTTATGTGTTTCAGAGATGAGGATGCTCAGGTGGATGAGTTACTTTACTCTTAGAGACAGTATACAAAATGAGCATATACGTGAAAAGGTTCGAGTAGCTCCAGTGGAAGATAAGATTAGAGAGTCGCCTTAGATGATTTAGTCACATAAAATGGCGGCATTCCAATGACCCGGTTAGGAAAGTAGATATATTAAATTTGACTTATGTTAAGAAAGGTAGAGGTAAACCTAAAAAAACTTGGTTAAAAAAAATGTTATAATTGACCTTTTTTATGAGATTTAAATGAGAATTTAACTTTTAACAGTACACAATTGAAAAAAAGGATTCATGTAACCAACCTCACATAGTAGGATAAAAGTTTGATGTTTTTGTTGGTCTTTCTCAAATAAGCTTTGACACTAAAGTACTTGTTTCACTAGTGATTTTGATGCTGCCTTGTCTTTTATTGCATATTAAAAATGGATCTTTGACTAATATGAGAACTGAGTATTTTTTAACTGTAACGTCGTGCATTTCTTTGAATTTGTCTCGCAATATCTAAAAATAAACTCCGATATTGCTTGAGTGACCACTTGAGCTTCCAACAAGAACTTTATAGCAAATACCATATAGATGAGAACTTTATAGTAAAATATCAACTGCCGGAATATGTAGATGAGAGCTAAAGATGAACATGTGATAATAATGGATACCATATAGATACTACAGGAAGTAGGTAAGTATTCCAGAATGAAAACCAATTCAAACTATAACGAATGACATACTCAATAAAGTATGTTTGATCCCTTCAAACACATGGAGCATGACTAAGGTGAACCCCCCTCTACTCTCCAAACGAGGTGGCTACGAAACCGGTTTCAATAGGAGAGGCATAGGCTTAATCTATCCCTTGAAAAATGTACACAAACGTAAACCTTGGCTCTTTATTTTTTTACATTTAGAAAACAGCAATTTGATCATATAGCAGACCCATGTGCTGCTAAATAAATAAAATAAGGCAACTTAATAAAGTAAAGAAAGAAACAACCTTTAAATCAAAAATAAATGACACTAGGACTCAGCAAGATGCTTAACAAAACTTAAAAAAGAAACCACCTTTACATTAAAAAAGAAATGAAATTTGGCCTAAACCTCAAAAACATACAGTAGCAACTAATAAATGCGGAATGATGGGGGCTATATGCAGTTTCCTATCAAGTGAAATAACCAAACAATATTTACATAAAATCCAATGCTCCTTCATATCACCATTCTTTTATAAAAGGGTTCCAATAAATTTAAGATCTCAAAAATACAGCAACAATATTCAAAATGAAACTCTAGTTCACATCCACTAGTATAGATACCATATATTAAATATTTGCATTGCTAAGATACTAATCTTAATCCCCTTATCTTTGAGTTTTTTTTTTCTTCATTAAACTTCAATAAGAGATCATGTAATATACAACTAAAATACACTATGATATATATACCAAGATACCTCACTTTAAATCTTGTGTAAGCATTTACATAACCAAGACAAACGTCTTAAACTTATTACCAACCCTTGATTTAACTATTCCATGATCAAGAACCTTTTTGTAACTCTAGAACAACCACTATCATAGTCATCGCTCAATGCATTAATGAGTTCAATATATTTAACGCACATTTTATCCTTAATGCCCATCAAATCAAGTTTTAGATGCACAATCAAACGCAATTTCAAGATCAATAAAACATATTAAGATCCCTCCAATACAATCTATATTTTTTCCATTAGTTATCATGTTATAAAAAAATAACCTCCTAGAAATTCTTATTGTCCAAAAACAAAATTGATTCTCCCATATTCATATATTTTTTTCAAATCCATAACTTAATTGTAAGCTCATAAGTTTGATTCTTATATAACTTTTACTATCCCAAACACCTTTTTGTTCTAACAAATTGATACCCAAGCTTCTTCAATCATTTGACAATCTATTAATCATTAGGATTTTATTAAAAAGGACTTATTAATCAAATTGATCTAACATCTCCCATAAGTCTTTAAATATTAATAAGCATCATAGAAACCTAAGGATTAGTTTGCGTTGGGCATAGGAAAAATATGATGCATTATATGGAACTAGTGATATACAACATGAAATGAAGAAGGATAAATAAATACAACCTATTTGTCAACCCGTCCATCACTCTCTCAACCCCTAACTCATCTGAGCTATTGAATTTTTTCATAAATAGTTTAATTCCAATAGACCAAAGATTATAAAAAAGATAATAAACTAACAACAACAATAAATGGTACATAATGTCCATCAGTGAAAGGAACAAGATAGTGGCAGCATTAAACATGAAAACAAATAATATGAGTTTGAATTGAGGGATAAAATTTTCCAATAGTAGCCAAGTTCTATTTCAATAATTTATACATTTATAAAGTTGTAGGCAGATTTTTTCAATATTTAATCAAACAAGTTAAATTTTGATTAGAGAAACCCATCACCATCACCATCACCATCACCATCACCATCAACATCATCAATGTTACCCGCATATATGGAATTCACTCTATAATCCACACTTCTCAGAAATTTATCCCTAAGATAACTGCATAAAAAAGAACAAATATAGTTTAATTTCATTTCCAAGAATTAGATTGTTGTTGTGCTATTGTTGAGTTGTATTAATTAAATAACTATACTCCAAGTAGATGTATAAGATATTCCACAAATGTTTTCTCTATCCTAATGAAATCATTTGGAGGGTGTATATAGAAGTTAGGAATTTTATAAGAGCATTTTCATTGGCACAGATGAAATTTGTTCTTCAAAAAGAATAGGAGATAGAAATTTTGTACGAAAATAATTCTAAGTACTTTAAGTAAAATTTTGAACAACCACCGTACTGCTTTATCTTTGGCCATAAAATGACATAAGCAAAAATGACACATTTCTTCTAATTTTAAAGAAGTCGCAGAGGATACCATGGAAAATTTTCTCCTTTTATACAAAGTTACAGGAGGATACCATGGTGGTTAAACTTCAAGATCAAGCCAACTTTCAAAATGGAGGTTAACTACTTGCAGCAAAAGCAAACAAGAAACGCAATTTAAAAAAGAAAGATGTACATGTAGTGAATTACTCCACACCCCATATCAATCTTTTTAATTTAATGTTTTGTCAACAGACTAGCTCAAGCTGGATTGTCACTGCTGTTGTATAAGCCTTCTTTGTTGTAGAATCCTTCTTTATTACTGTTGCTGGATTGTCACTAATTCTTTCCAGGATTCTTCCAATACAAAAATGTGATTCTTCCCATACAAAAATTCAATATAGTAAGAAAATTAGGCCTTTATTTCGCTTGTTCTGGATCCACTACTAGTTGACTATTTCCTTCTTATTCTCCCATAGTTTGCTCTACAAGTGCTTTGACTAATTGATTTTTCTTTTATTCTCAACTAGTACACTGTAGCAAAAACAAAAAATTGCTTGGCATTGCAAAAATAAGATTCGAAAATTGGAATTTGATTGTTTAGTTAAAATTGAGATTGATAATTTATTATTTTTGTTAGAATCCCAATTTATTGAATTGAAACCTGTGGTTTTAGACTAGAACTTAAGAGGATTATGAACGGTTACTGTTTTTAGGACTTTTTATTTAAAAAAATGAGGTTCTTAGGCATGAAAAATTAAGTCTTTCATTAAATAAAATTCAAATATTCTCTCAATACTTGTTTGTGCACTTGGATGTGGATTCTTCAAGCACTTGTAATGATGGGGACATCAGAGCATGAAAAATATATATGAGGCGTGGCCGTCAATCCATGGACATGATCGTGTCGATGTATTTTTTGAGTCATTCCATGTATTTGTTTTCTTTTATTATTATGTATTTGTCTTTTATTATGTTGTAGCTGTTTTCCGTTTTTACCCCTTACTTAAGGGAGGTCGTATGTAAGCCCTGAGGGTATTATCGTCTTTCTTATTTTGAGTCCTTTGTACGAGGTTATTTATAGCCCCTATATTTCTCTTTGAAAGTAAATGATTGAATGATACAAAAATTTGTGTCATTGCTCAAGTTCTTGAGAGATCATGAGAGTGCTTGGAAAGGGAGAGAGAGATCCCTAGAATATGGAATTTGGAGTACCCACCAACATTGAAGACGGCCGGGTTCGTGGTTCTTTATTTTTCTATCAAATTTTCCTTCCCTCTTCTTCCTCTAGCCCCCGGCCTAAGGAGTTCCCAAAACCCCTTGCCGCCGGCCATCTATTTCCTCCCCCCCCAAACCTCCTACTTCATCCACGGCCACCCTTGGCTCCTCCCCATTCTACACGTGCCCTATAACCTTCCTAAAATAGATTTCATAATTTTGGTACCTCTCTTCATGGTCAAACTCAAATTAATTTGAATTTGAAAGAGCTTCCTAATTTACAAAATCCTATTTTAGGAAACTTACTAAATTGAGTCCTATTTAAATTTTAAATTAAGAGAGGATTAGATATTTCTTTCCAAACTTAATTTATTAATTTAAGTAGGCATTAAATGCCTCATTAATTCAAGCCCTCCAACCTCCTCAAAGCCGCCGGCCCCTTTAGGTGGGAAGAAAATTATTTCCTAAATCCCAATTCCCCTCTTTAGAAGTAATTTAACTATTTCTCCCTCCATCCCCTTTGGCCGGCCCTACTACCCCATTCCTCCCTCCACCATTTCAAATCTCCTTTGACTACTTTTCATAAGTGAAAGTTCTTAATTTAGAAAATCATAATTTCAAAGTAATTTGAATATGAAAATTCTTTCCTATTTTAGGAAAGTTACTAAATTTAAGTCCTACTTGAATTTCAAATTAGATGGGATTTAATTAAATATTTCCTAATTCCTACCTCCAAATTAAGAAACACTAATATCTCTCCACAAATTCCCTCCCATCCCGTTGAAGCCGCCGACCCCATCATGGGCTCCCATGGAATATTTCCATAAGCCTCCTTCCCCCTTGGAAATAATTCAAACCTCCTCTTCCTCCTCCTTAGCCTCCCCACCCTTCCCTAATTAAACCCTAATCCTTTCTCAAAGTAAAAGGATTAATTGGGGAAACAAATACTTGATTTCCCTTCACCTTCTTTTTCAAAAATCTGAACCAAATTTCTCTCCCGTGCTCTCATCCCTAGCCGACCACCTCCATCCCTCTTCCCCTCTTGATTTCTCAAGATAATCTCCTCCCTCTCAAGAGTAGTCTTCACTTCAACTTCTTGACTACTTGTTGTCGGGCTTCGACAAAGTTAAACCTTCAAGGAAAACGACGACGAACTTCTTCAACATTTCAGCTACTTATGTCTGGACGTTGACAAAGGTGAACTTCTTCCCAATTTCAATTACCTTTCTAATCCCCTAAGCTTATAAGTGGTGATAAATCACAAGGAGCCGTGTTCCGCCTTACGCCTAAGCTTAGTAAACGTAGGATTGAGCATGCCTCTATGCTTCTAATCTTATTGTTAGATTAGGGATGTTGTTGAAAGCTATTTACTTTGCATGTTGAATTTCTAAATTGTTTTGATTCTTCAAGTGTTTGACAAATGGCTTGGCCTAAGCGTAGGCACTCCTCTCTTGTTTTATTTTGTCGTTTTAATTGCTAATAGTCTAATCTTTATTATTCTAATCAAGGAAGCGTGCAAATTCTTATCGCATTTGTTTAAAACATTTTAGTCCTGCATCATGTAACTCTTAATGATAACTTCCAGGGAGGTCATTCTCCCTATATAGGTGTGAGGCCTAAATCTTCAATAGATAACTTCTCTATTTTGTTCTTTCATCTAAATTATTTTCGTATTGATTTATGTGCATGATAGATATATTGATTATGTTATATCAATTTTCATTTTTTGTAGTGTAAATCTTAATTGCATTGAAATTTTATATTCATTCTCATATTTTTCTCCAAAAAATTTAAATTTTTGCAACTTCAATCTTACCATTTCAATGAATTGAATTTCATGATTTTGCATAAAAAGGGATTGCCTAAATAAAAAGCTCAAAAGAACACATTATAATTTTTTGTATTATTCTTCGTACATCACACCATAAATTTTCAATATTTTTCCTAAAACCCTAAGATATGATGTATCAAATTAGTATCAGAGCGTATAGTTGCATCATCAATTCCACTAAAAGGCATCATTTGGATTAAAAAATTAATAAACATAAAAGTAAAACAAAATTAGCTAAATTATGGCTCTATATGAATGCATTATCACTATCGTGAGGATCATAAATAGTGTCATACAATTGAAGTTAATTCCTTAGGAAGTTTCTAACTAGATTATTTCTACCAATCAAACTACAACTTTATTTATTTTTTATTTTTGATTATTTTGATTTTCAAATTCATAGAGAAAATGTTACGGATAAAGTGAAATAATGTTTCTATTTTAACAGATTTTTTAATAAGGGGTGCCTTAACTAATATTTGAAGACTCTATATAAGCATCTATATTTATATAATTGTATCTATTTTCAATTTTTGTTATCATCTCATCTTCTTTAATAGGTCCTTAATAGCAAACCAAAGGATGCATATTAGTAATTTGGTATTCTCAATACTTGCATCTTGTCATTTGCAAGATTTGCATGAGAAAATTCACAGGAAACTAACCATTAAGTATGGCGATTGTACTTTTATTGCTATTGTGAATACGGGATATGTGAAAGGTGATAAAAAAAAAAAGATAAATCTAAATCTTGAAAAACTTCCTACAGTGTGATCTTTAAAACAGTTAAATGCAAGAAATGTGAGGCCATATAAAATCTTATATCTCATTAGGGCGAGAACATAAAAAAATGAAAATTATAAAAAGCTCTGGTATTATTATTGCTTCAATATATCTGATTTTATTTTATTTTATAAACATGCTATCAAAGTTTTTATTTTTTTCACATTCATCTCCTCATCGCAAATTCACATTCAATACATTAGTAGATAGATCCACTTATCTTGTTCCATGATCTAATGCAGCAGGATTATAGCCCTTGGGATGACATGCATTCTTGTGATGATTCATTAATTATCTTATAAGAAGCAAACAAATTTTTCCTATAGATCTACAAGTTAACTATTAAATACTTAATTCATTGGAATTAAATTTTCTGAAATTTAGTAGAATGATGCAAATTTGAAAGTCCTTATTCTTAGAAAATAAAAATTGTATATATTCATAATTTCATATTGGTTTATTTGTTCATCCGCATTAATTTCTACTTGCCTAATCTATTTCCTTATAAAGCGTGCCTCTAACTATGATTGTGTTGAGAAATGGATTCATTCTCTAGCATTTTGATTACCTTGTTTGGTTAGATTTACCGATGCAAGATATTATAATTCAGCTCTCGTATTCTCTAGTTCAGTTGTAATTGATTTTGCATTTCAACAAATGGTGAATTTCCCTTGTTTTTGATTCAACAAATATTCAGTCATTATTTGTTGCTAATTTACTCATTATTAATTATTATTATTATTGAAATCATATCTGTAGTTGAAGTCTTCTATGCTCATGTTGTTAAAGCCTTCTTTGTAGTTAAGGCCCTCTCTATTACTATTGCTAAATTTCCCTTTATTCCTTCCATCTACGGCTCTTTACTTTTGATAATTGATTGATGCAGAAAAACTGAGCCTTTATTTATTTTGTTCTAGATTTACTGCTACTTGTTTGTTTTACTTATTCTCTCGTAATTCTTCTATTCTCAACTAATGCACCATGGAGCAACTAAAATTGCTTGCCATTGAAAAAAAAAAAAAAACGGGATTTGAAAATTAATTGTTTGGCTGAAACTGAAATGGAAACTTGTTTTTTCTACTATAATCCAAATTTATTGAATTGACACTTGCAGTTTTAGGTTTGATTTTAGAGGATTCTAAGAATTTAAATTTTTTTAGTATTTATATTATTAATAAGAGGTCCTTATGCATGTAAAATTATGCATATGATTTAATAAAATTCAAATTTCCTCTCAATACTTGGGTGTGTGTGTTGGATATAGATTATTCAAATGCTTTTAGGTCTTAACAACTTCCACGGCCAACATGATGCATGGATCTTTAATTGATAACTTCTATCATTTGTTCTTTAATCAAAATTATTTTATGATTGATTTGTGTGCATGATTAAATCTTATCAAGTCCAATACATACAAGTTTCCGCTTTCGTGATGTTAATCTTAATTGTTGTGAAAGTTCTTTTTTTTTTTTTTTTTTTTTTTTTTTTTTTTTTTTTTTTTTTGAACTTTTAGATATTGGCCATTTTTCTCTTATTAATTGGAACTTAATTAAGTGTTTTTTCCCTAATTTTGCCACAAAAGATGTCAATCTTTACCTAAATTAAAAATTGAGAAACTACAAAATTATGATAATTTATGTAATTCTTCACACATGACATCCTAAGCTTGCATTAGTGATTATCATACCCTAAAATGTCCTGCATCACATAGACTATGGCTTGAGTATGATACCTCATCAATCTGGTGGACAATCCTTTCCTCATCATGCATGCATACATCCACATAAATATTTATACATTCAAACTGTTCCATGAATGTCAATCACTTAAATGAGTACCAAAAAGAAAATTGACTGTATTAGGAATAAAAAAATTAAGATGTTTGAAGTACGTGTTTTACATCTTTTAATTTCACTAGGCATGCAAAACAAGGTTTAAAATTGACCAACTGGGTATTGATGAATTTTTCATTCATGAGGCAAGGTATAAGCCTTGAGGCATTTTGAGGCGTAAGTCTCAAGGCATTTTGAGGCGTAAGCCCAAAATACAAAATATGTGTAAAGTGAAAATAAATATTAAAATGATTTTTTATGTAACACTCAAATAATATGTTAAAGGAAGACATATTAACTTTTGATTGAACGATGAAGTAATAAATTGACATGCATATAAAACAAAAAGTTACACAAGATGTAAAGTGACAAGTGATAAATTGCATAAAATAGAATTAAAATGTAAATATTATAAGAGCAAAATAATATAAAATATAAGAATTGCATAAAATCATTATATAACATCAAGTTTAACTCCAAGTTCATTCTTTCTCAGTTTCTTACTCATCCATTTTTTATTCTTAAAGAAAGCTTAAATAATTGACAACAATTCATAAATCATCTACGCTATCATGACCAAGGGGGTCATAATTTGTGTCGTCGTCATAATAAATTGGTCTCTTCCATGCCTCATTCAGTGGAGTCTCATGCCTCCCAATTTACTTGTTCTTCATTTATTTCAGTCATTTTTTTCTTTCATAAATGTTTGTCAACAACATAAAGATGAGAGTAAAACTCAAAAGTTTTTAGAGGAGGAGGTGGTGTTATGCGACTTTTAAGTGATCCCCAACGGCACTTAATAATGGTGGCTGCAGCAAAGGCAGCGGGCTGGAGGTCAAGGCAAACAAGAGGAAGTTTTGTGGCTCGGGGATTCATGAAAGCATTATTTGTTTAGGGCTTCAATTTAGGATTTAGGTCATTTTTAATAATAATATATAAAATCGAGGTACCCATTCTATGATAGATTTGAACTTTCCCTCTATTTTTGTTCCTATAGTGGGCCTAGTCTTTCTAGCAATCACATATGGGTGAGGCGTACACCTCACTCCAGTTACGTGCGGCGCTTCTCAACACAAGCCTTAGCCAAGTTGAGGCGCAAACCTCATAAAAAAAGCTTGAGGCATTTTCACCAGAATTGAGCTAAAGCTGACCTCATGACGAGCCTTCTATTGTTCAATTTTAAACAATGATGCAAAATGATACAACAATAATAAAAACATATATCATGATAGAGAAGCAATATAAAGGATAGGGAAGAGGCCCCAACAAATATTGCCACAGGATATCCAAGAGGACTTATAAAGGAAAGGATTGGAGGATATGGCCACAAAAAAAAAAAAAGAATGAGGATGGGGATGAACAATGCCACCAAATCAACCCATTGGCATTTCTAATGTGAACATAAACTATCCAAAATAAGCTCACACCATGTTAAATCAACATGCATGCATAAAGACACATAAAAGACTTATAGTGCTTAAGAATATGTATGGACATCTTGACTTCTCTGAATTTCTCAATGTATTAGAGTGGAATTTTCCAACCCCAAACCCTAGGAAGCCCTTCAACATCATCCAATGTATCCTACATTTACACTAGAGTAATATTGCGAATGAGCTTGGCTTTTGCAACCTAAAAGAAAAAAATATCAAGAGCAAACAATTTAAGAAACCGTAACGGCAGATTCAATTGAGAGAGTCGCCTTAGATGGTTTGGTCACATTAAACGGAGGCCTTCCGATAACCCGGTTATGAAAGTTGAGGTGTTAGATTTGACTTATGTTAAGAAAGGTAGAGGTAGACCTAAAAAGACTTGGTTAGAAAATATTAGAAATGATCTTTCTTTATTAGATTTAAATAATACTTTGAATTTTAACTGGACAAAATGGCAAAAAAGGATTCATGTAGCCGACCCCACATAGTGAGACAAAGGCATGATGTTGTTGTTGTTGTTCTAATGGCAGATTCAGTACAGTCAGTAGAATCCAAGCTAGCCTCAAACATGAGAAGTTCTCTCAACTCAATAAACCAAAGCGTACAAAAGGATTGCACCTATAGACTCACGCAAAAATAAAGAAAAAAGAACACTCTAAGAGGCCCGAGAACCTTAAATGCAAACGCAACAAAGATAGATGACAGACTGGCGTAGAAACAGGTGGCTCCAATGTTCGCTCAAACCAAATTGTGTCATTTTAACCTAGTGTAAGCCAATTTTGCAATTTAAACAAACTAGTGCTCTGCATATCTAAAAATGACATTGAAGACTTAAAAATAAACAGATAACAAAAAGCAAGAGACACCCTAATATTAGGCAGAAAGTTTGGCCAAACCACGGCTACAAGTACGTAAATGTGGATGTCCAATAAAATCACAGATCACGCCACCGCTATATTCTTATATCCATACTGACCTATTGACGGGAGTCCCGGTTTCCCCGGCAGCGAAGAATGCGGCAAACTGTAACCACCATACCTTTCCCCCTCCGCCACTCCCCTCCTCATCCTCTTTCCTCCTACCTCCTCCATCTCATCGTCATCCTCTTCCATCTCCCGCACCTCCTCATACCCCGCGATCCTTGGCCGGGCGGAGGCTATCTTTCGCCCCGCGAATGGCAGAGGAGGCGGTGGAATGTGGCGGTGTACAGAAGCTGTAGAAAAGATGGATCGAGTGGGAAGTAGGAAGTAGAACTTCTTGTCTCCAATCTGAAGAAGGTCCTGTGAATCGAGCTTGACAGGTGGGTTTCCTGGAAGGTGGAGTACGCCCTCGACGAGGCAGCCGTTCTTTCCAATGACGTCTAGGGCGAAACGGCGACGCTGGAAATCGTAAAAGATGCGAGCGTGATGGCGGGATATGTTCATCCCACCCCCGAGGCTCGAGAGGTCGACGTCGACGGCCGATTTCTTGCTGTTGCGCCCCAGCATGATCGAATAGGTCTGCATGTAGTACTCGAAATCCTCGCCCTGGAGCTTCGCAAACCCAGCCTCAACCTCGCTGGAAGCGGCGGCGTTGCTTCCTCCGACCATCGTCATCGGGAACTCGGGGAAAGAAAACACAGCAGGAGCGGGAGCGCGCCTCCCTCTTGAGTGTGTCCGAAATAAATGGGCTTTCGTTCAAGTTTTTAATTAGTCGAACAATCAAAATAATAGAGAAAAAGCTAAAAATGTTTTTTTTTTAACTATTCATTAAAAAAAATTGAAAAAAAAAGCAAATATAATTTACTTTATAAACTATTATTGGGCTTTTGGTAACAATATAATTAATACATAATTTAAATTTATTCAATTAATAGGAAGAAAATTTTTTTTTTTTTTTTTTTTTTGGGAAATTTTGGGGCCTAGGCCCATATATTACTATAAAAAAGAGGTTACAAGTAAAGGTGAATACATGTAAGAATAATCCATCATAAGCAAAAACAAAAACTTATGAATGTCATATGGAAGAAAAAACCCCAACTATACCACCCATACAATAAAAAAATAACACAAAATTGAGGCAAAAGGAGCTGCAGCCAGCAAAACCTGCAGCACACCAGAATTGTGCAAGACCCCAGAAGAAGCCATGAGCTCACAGAAATTGATAGCGCTTCCCCTTCCCAGATGAAGAACTGGACCCTTATCATCACAGTCGCGCCAGGAGAAAAAGGAACACCTGATAATCGAGAAAACAAAGCCAAAGAGTCGGTAGAAAAACAGAACCAAAGTTCTCAAAATGAGCTCCATTGAGATTAACCAGGACTCAGATTTAAGAAAAAAGGCAAAATCCTTTGGTTGCCCGAAGAACATCCAAGGGGAACCGAAGAACATCCAAGGGGAATACAGATCTAGAACTTCAATTAGGAGCTTTATCATTGTCCTGGTTAATAAAATCAACCCCGCCAGTAAACAGCTCCAACCATCAGATTTATCCAGAAGAACATCAAAATTTCTCCACTTAGCGATCTTCCCTGTAATAATTCTTTTGACGGCAAACAACAAAGAAGAAGAGCTTTGAATTTCATTCCCAAATCTTCTACTATTCCTTTCCTTCCATAATTGGAAAATAATACAACAAACTATTAGAATATACGTAATTTGAGAACCAGAAAATTCAGTCTCCATCCATTGTTCTCAGGGAACTTTTATTACGTTCGGTGCAAGGACGTAGAGGAGCGTCCGGTCAGAGGCAATTTACCGTCAAAAAATTAGGTATTTGCTCGGTACAACTTGGTATTATTTGATAATAATGAGGAATACCGTTCTTTGAAGACCAATACCGAGTTATACCGAGTTTTTCTGGGAAAAACTCGGTACAACTTTGGTATAACTCGGTATTTGATCGGTAAAGCCCGGTATAACTCGGTATTGGGCCTTCAAATGATGGTAAGAATTAGAGAGAATGTTTATTTATTTTGCATCACAAATATAGTTTCATGTCAGAATATTCATGACAGTAAAAAAAAAAGTTAATATTCTTAGTATTTTATGAAAATGAAGCACATATATAAATAAAAAAAAAGTTGTAAGAGAGATCAGAGTTTATATGTGGTCAGTCGAAATGATTTCATTAGCGTACACTATTGATTATAAATATTGTTTTAACAACATTGATAAAATATGATAGACATAAACGGTATAAAATAGATATTATGGTGAAAGTTGCAAGAGCCTTATTGGCAAGTTAACCAACTTTAAAGACCTTTTGGTAATTGTCCTATGAGGAGAGAAAACTAAAGATAAACAAGTCCAAAATAAATCTTAATGTTGATATTAGGAGTCAAATTAGATGTCAATGACTTGAATTAGCTTTATAGACGACATCATGTATTGCATTATTAGCAACCACAAACTAGAAAGTCAAGGATCTTTAGGATAGTAAGGATATAATGCTAGGAGATTGTATTTGATCGATGCTAGTAGAAAGATTATAGTCATGCAATGGCGGTTTAAGTATCATAATCAAGCGATGATGGTCAGAGATTCATAATCGAGCGATAGTGTTTAGGTGACTGCACTCTAGACGACGATAGTTAGAATACCATAGTTGGGTGATTATAGTCATACGATATAATCAGACAACAATAGTTGGGCGATGATGGTTTAAGGATTGTAATCAAGTGATGGAGGTTGAAGGATTGTATTCAGGAGACCATAGTCAGGCAATGGTCGTTGAAGGATAATAATCAAGTGACAATGGTAAGAAGAATCTAGTAAAGCAAAGGTGATCAGAGGACCCTAATTGAGCAATAGTTGTTGAAGGTCATAGTCGTGTGATGATGGTCGAACGGCTAAAGTCTATCAATGCTCATTCATGTGTTGGTCTGAAACTGGTGGTCGGACGGACGGTGATTTAATGATGACAGTGGTTGTTAGAAGGTTATCCAATGGCAATGTTCAGTCTCATGCTGGCAATTCATTGAAGGTCTGACAATGTTGTTTGGATAGTTGTGTAATGGTGGCGGTCGAGTGGTGTCTCGATGATGGTGAACATGTTGTGTTCCAATAGTAGTGGTTTACAATCGGGTAGCATTTCGATGATAGTGATTGAGTTGTGTTATGATGGTGATGATAGTGGTGCTAGTGGTGGGGAATTGTTAGAAAATAAAATTTTAGTTTAAAATTCACACAAATGCAGGGATGCTCATATTCTTGTGATCGAATATGACATTGAGAATAGTATTCTATTTTGAAAGATATAAACAAAATTCTATATAGGTATGAGAATAGGGTTTTAAAAATCATTTACTTTCATAGTAAAATACAAATAAAAGAATAACATACTACCTCGAAAGACAAAAATGTCATTCTCAAATAGTATTTAAATATGAGAGTGGGTTTTTGAAAATTCACCAATTTTGTTATCAAATATCACAATAATCTTATCATATTGCTTCAAGAGGTGAACATGACATTCTACGAAGTAGTTTGAATACAAAAATTAACTTTTATAAAAATGTTAATATTCTCAGATATTTTGTCCCTATCTTTTGAGGTTTATTTTACACCGGAGTTATTGATTCCCCATAAAGATAATCCTTTATGATTAATCACATCTTATGATAATTAAGGCTTCGTTTGGGACGGTTTTTTTATTGCTTTCTAGAACGGAGTTTTAGTTCAAAATTAAAATTTTTTTTACTAAAACTCCGTTTTAGAAAGCAATAAAAAAGCTGTCCCAAAAATGAAGCCTAAACCTTCTAAGAATAATTTAAATTAAAATAGTTGCAAATATTTGTTTTAAATTTCAATGATTAAGACAAGGATAAGATGTGAGAAATTTTTGAAGGGGATTAGGTCAATTTGATACCATTCTTTCTGGAAGCCAAAGCATTGACATGTATGGAGCACTTTAAGATTAAGGGATCTCCTAGAAAGCACCCAAATCCATCATATATTGGACTTTAATATTTTAAAGAGAATATAGTATATTTAAGTTTGTATTTTATTAGTATTTGGAATTATATTTTCTGAGGGTGAGGACTTATGATTTGAAGTATGCCTAATAACCTCGATTTAAGTTGGGCACTACATAATAGAAATCTGAATCTATTCTAAGTACAGTTATGGTCTTACATATTGTCTGGAGTTGGATGCTAGCTAAAACACCTAATCATTTCAAAATCATGTTATCCAGTCTTTTATGAAAAGAGATCCCAAATTTTATTTTTGAAGTTTCCAATTTGATTTTTGCCTCGTGATTCGTGCCCCATCAAGATAATTTTTTGATGACATATCAATTATAATGAGGATCATATGCCTATGCATAATTTTGTATCTTGCAGGTATTTTTAATGACGATCAAGATTTTGCATATCTTTGATAGTTTGGATCATGACTTCATGTGATTATATAAGGTTCTTAACTATTATATAAAATACATGTGTTATATGTAATAAGTCATGAGCTATTCGTAGCGGTGCAAAATAATTAAACGAGTGGGGTTTAGGTTCAACCCGAAATTGACCTGGCCTAAATCTGATCAATCCGAACATGATCCGTTTAATAAACAGGTAAAAAAATTCAATCTGAATCTGACCCGCTAGCAAGCTAAACCTTAACTCGACCCAATAACCATTTTAATTTAAAAAAACTTTATTAGTTTATTAATCATAAAATTTAGTTTAATTAATTAAAAATAAGAAGTTTATACTACTTAATAAAAAAGTTAAGGAAAAATTGTAAGATTGGTCATTTTTCTATCAAAATTGGATTAGCGGGTCAATTTGACCCATTTAATAAACGGATCGGAATGCACATCCGAACCCAACTTATGCATTAAACGGATTAATCTGAATCCAAATTTTTCAAATCAAATTACTTATTGACACCCCTAAGCTAACCTCATGTGATTGTTATGCCTTCATGTTAAGTTTCAGTAATGATACATTGGGGGTCCGCAGGTAGTTTACCCCTTCTGTTGTGATCATTCGTTACTATCTTCTTTGATATGAATTAATCGGCAGGTTTTGACAAAAAATAGATGACGTAATACATTTAAATAATTTGATAAATTTTTTTTAAATTTTAATATTTACTTGAATGTAATTACAAGTTAAAATAGGTTTTAAACTCCACTAAACTATCAAGTTTGATGTAATTTCATATTTACATATAAAGCAAGTGAAATTAATATCATAATTAAATTCAATAGATTTTAAAACCTTATTATTTCAAATAAACAATTTGCAACAAATTATAAAATTTTAAAAAATCTATAATCTATTATTTCTTATAAAGTTTAATTTGCATAAAAAATAAGATATTAGCTTCCCATCATTCAACTCTATAAGACTTTATTTGAGATAGCTTTTGACCACTATTTCTTTGATACTTTTAAAAAAATTTATACAAAAATTTGCTTTAAAAAGTAGTAAGAAAGGCGTCGTCGCAAATGAAGCCTAAACAATTTATATTTTACAGTAAAAAATAAAAAATAAAATTTTTATTTTCAATTAATTTATTCTCAAATTTATATAAATTTGACTCTAGACTTCTTGGTTGAAAGCTTATGCTACTAATAGGCTGTATAAATAAATATTATTTAGGTTTTTCAAAATTTTTATTTGATTTTTCTTTTCTACCCAATTCAAAAATTATGGAGTTTGCCAACCAATCGAAAAGGTTATAAATGAATAAAAACTTATTTAGATTTTCATTCATTAAAAAAAAAATTATTCTTACTTCTGCGCAATCTCATTAAGATGCAATAATGAGTTTTTCTGTTCTCTGAGAACGTGCCCCACTGCTTTAATTAGCTGATAAAGGCTGCATTATTTTATTTTTTTTTTCAAAAATAAGGGAAGCCTCTAATAATTAAATAATATGAGAAAATTGTTAATAATTATTATTATTATTATTTATTTTCTGAGCATAAATTTAATAAATATTTTAATATTTTGTAACAAGAAATACTAAATGCATAAACAAAATTAGGAAACTAGTTTAGTTTAATATTTATATTAATAATATATAAATATTTTATTTAGGACAGTTTTCTACTTCTTTTACAAAAAAATTCTAATTCAAAAAATTTTCTACTAAAAAGTTGATTTAAAAAGTTTAAAACTTCGTTTGGGATGACTTTCTTATTGTTTTTTAAATCATCTTTTTAGTATCAAAATTATTTTAAGAAGCAGTAAGGAAGTCGTCCTAAATGAAGTCTAAGACTTCATTTTGGACGGCTTTTTCTTACTTTTTTTAAAGAAAATTTTTATTCAAAAATTTAATTTTATAGTAAAAGTTTATTTTAAAAGTAGTAAAAAAAGCAGAAATATAACATAAGTCTTCCTGGTGGACTTTTATGTTACTGCGGCCAAGTGTCATTTATTCTGGTGTTGTTAGGGCATCTCCAACCGAAACTCTCAATTTTCACTGCAAAATGCAGTAAAATAAAAAAGTGTCGTGATTCATCTCCAGTGGAACACTATTTTGCACCAAAATCATCATCGTTTCTTTCGCGCCTTTCTAAGATGGAGTTCGGTAGAGCGAAAGAAATGGCGAAAGTGAACAGTGTGACTCCAATATTTGAGTTGCACTGTTCATAAGCGACTGAATGCCGGCAAAAATGGAGTTTGGTTGGCACGTCTGAGACTCTCCAGTCGCTTGTGTGCCGAACGGTTGGAGAAGGCCTCAGGAAAAATGATTGATTTTTTATAGGCAAGTTGTTGGCTGCCATCCATTATTTATATATTTATTATTATTATTTAAGGTAAAATAGTGGTTAAGCTGGGCCAAGTTCTCAGAATTTTTTGTTTTTCCTTTTGCTGCAGAAGGTATTGATGCATTTGAGTCAGTTTTTCTGAAGTCATAAATTTTTTTGGAAGTATTATATATTTGATGCTTTTTTTGTTTTTGATAGAGTATAAAAAACTAGCTTGATTAAGTATGAATCTTAAGGCATACCTGAATTGAAAGATTCTAAGCTTAAGTTTAGGGCCATCTAAATTCTGATTTTAGTAAACTTATTGTTAAACTGATTGGCTCAAAGAGGCGAGCTTGATGACCCCGAAAATTAGCTGATCATAATCTAAATAAGTTCAAATCAAGGTCTTGAAGTATAATAAAAAACGTTAGAACATTAACTGAAGGAATAAACGATATCTAAATTTGGCATGTTGGTAGTCAAATCAAGCATCTCAATGAAATGAATCCAATGAGCCCAGGATCGCTAAATTCCAGCATCATTAAGACACTTAAATGCCAAATGAAATGCTCTATGATTAAGAGAAATAGTATGGACCATCCAATGGAGTATTCCAATTTTGTTTTTCATACTTATGAGACATACAAATTTAAAAAATCTCTCTATGAGAAGGATCATTGTCCAGAGATTCAAGAGAGCACAAATGTTCGAGGAATTCTAGAACTCGAGCAAAATTGCCATTGGCTATTGCTTGACAATAGTCATTGAACCTCTGCTTGATTGTCACCATTAGACCACCATCAATTAATCATCATCTCCTTACCAGAGTAATCGATCGCCAACTGATTGTTGCCATTAGATCACCACCCGACCACCATCATCGCCAGAACACCACTCTCAAACCACTATCTAATCGTCGCTATCACATCTTCAATATATAATAAACATCATCAACCACCATTCAATCATAGTTAGTCTGACAGTTGATGTCAGACATTGACCACAATATCATCACCATCAGACCTTCATTATCTGGCCACCACCATTGGGCCCCATCTAATTGTCATTGTCATACCTTTCCCTCTCAATAACAATCGTCAGATTACCATCCTGCTCTCCTTCATCAAATCTGCACAGACCGACCGCCTTTGTCAAACCACCCAACCATAATTTTCGGATCACTGCCATTTTTAGTGGTCATTATATCCTTTATGGTATCCTTATAGACTAATTCTTGAGATATTTTATCCTTTCTTTCCACTGCATAGTTAAACAAATCTATATTCCTTTCTGCACATCCATCTCTTATAGTTCACGCAGTCAAATTGGCTAATTTTCTTTCTACTTTATAGAGAGGTCTTATTATGCTCCATTTTGCCATAATATTTTATGTCATTTGACCTTCTCTTCCTCGCTAAAGAGCATAATCCAACTGCCACTTGATCAGGCTTTTGAAGGCCTTGTCTAGCAATGTTTTGGTCGACATATTATTTTTTAAAAATTTATGTGATGAGAAATATTTTTTTAATCAAATCGGTTAGAGTGCGATAGTCATAAATAAGTGCATGTATGACTTATATGTACAAACATTATGATATTCATAATAGCTTTCAAACACATAATAAAAAAGTCGTCCTAAACTAAGCCTAAGTTAGCTCCTCTAAATGGACCCTAAGTTTTCATTTCAAACAGCTTTCTTACTGTTCTTAAAGTAGCTTTTCAGTACAAAAATTAAAAATAATAATTTAAGAAGCAGTAAGAAAGCCATCTCAAACAAAGCTTCATTTGGGATGGCTTTTTTATTGCTTCTTAAAATGAAATTTTAGTACAAATATTAAAATTTTGTACTAAAACTTCGTTTTAAGAAGCAATAAAAAAGTCGTCCTAAACTAAGCCTAAGTTAGCTTGGTGATGTATCCTATTCTGTTTTTTCATATCCTTTTTTATGTGGTTGTTTTCTTTTAATTCATGTATGACCTAATTATGCTCTCATTTAAATTTTTGTTTATCTAAAACCACCCATCATAATTTGTATTAGAAAATTTATATGGATGTTATTTAAATCTTTCTTATATATAAATAGAATATTAAAAAAAAATTAAACTTATGTAATAGCACATTTGATAAACAAATTATTAAGAATTTAATGAAACATTTAGAATTAATTTATTTGTTTGGTGGTGTTATTGAGAAGTGGGTGATAATTTTTAAAATCATAGTAGTTAGGTGTTTGTTGTATAAATATGTGTGATTTGAATATTTTAGTAATGTGAAAATTAGTCTATCATTAGGAATGTACCCTATGAACTACAAGTGAGTGAAAATTAGTCTATCATTAAGAAGTTATCATGTTAATTACAAGAGGGGGAAGATATTGCCCTAAGAGGGAGATGTTGCCCTGAGAGAAGATGAAAAGAGAGAGCCTTTAAATCGAGGTTCTTCTCTGCTTTGAGGAAGGACAATAAAATTAAGTTGACGTGTTGTTGTTGATAGAAGGAATGAGTGACCCAAGAGTGGGAGTAGATGGCAGACATCTCTAAAAAATATATAGCAAGGGAGGAAGAAGAAGAATGTAAATGATAGTATTTTTTATGGTTCAAATTTTTAGCTTAATTTATAGTACATTAATGAAGAGGACTCCACCGTATTAGAAGAAAATAAAATATCTTATAAGAAAATGTTATCTCATCTTGGTGGAAAGAACTCAATGAGAAAGGTAATATGTAAGAAGACTGAAAATAATAAGCAGCACAAGGACTTTAAAAGATGCCTCACTGTGATTATAGAAGAGTATTTGTTTTTAACTAATGCACTTTATAAGCCTATGAGGATCTATGAAAAATAAACTAAGATAAGGTCCCAAAGACCTACCTAATAACATCGAAGAAGAGAGGGTTTAGTAGGGTTGAAATTTTTCATAAGAGTATGTCCCCATGTTTATTTAAATCCTAGGTGATAGTGATGGGAGGCTTTATGATGAAGACTGACAACTGAAAGTATTTATAATTATTTTTATATGTGGAGAAGTGATTTGGAGTTTATGGTGGAATGATGAGGGGTTTTAAAGGGTATGATGAAGGGAAAGCCAATACTAACTTCATTAGAGAATGTGATTTGTGAAGAGTAAATACAGTGAAATAGATGTGGAGGGTTAATCTAGGATATGAAATTAAAATCTAAATCTTTTAGCTGAGTTTTATAAGGGTTTAGTGTTTATATAATGCTGAAGAATATAATTAGTTACAATGGAGCCTAATCTTGGCCATGGGATTCCAAGTGACGTTTAGGATGATTCTTATGGCTTCAGTTATGGATGAATGATCTTGATAGATGGCTATGATGTGGAGTAAGATGCTATAAATGTTTAAAAGAAGATTTAAGAAGAGTGACCAATTAATCCCATCAAAGTTGATCTATGTAGGTCGTAAAGTACTAACCAAAGATAATAAAATTTTTGAAACTTTTCTGTCATTAAAATGTTAATTTTTTAAATTAAATGTCATCACTATTTATAAAGTTACAATGATTTCCATTATTTAAAAAGAAAAATTGAATTATAGAGAGAAAGTATGTGTGGCCATTAATGAAGGCATGCGTCAACTACTTTTATTAATGTTTTTATCTTCAAACATTCCTTAAGTGGAAAATTCAAACCTATTCTCTAAAAAATGAAAAGTCAGGTAGATACGTATTTGAAATTTAAATATTAAAACTCAAAATTAAATTATTTCTTCTTTAGTTGACACTTGTGATAAATCTTGATTAGGCTCTTAACATTTTCTTGAGCTTTTGCTTGGGATATAATAATTGGATATTTTGCTTTATTTGCTTGATCTAATTGATATGTAACATCACTCTGTATGGTACCCTGAGAATACTTTTGCTTAGAGAGTTGCATTTATGTTCTTCACTTTGTAAGTAAAGGCTCAAGGATGTTAAAAAAGAGAGTTTGGATAACCATGAATACTCCATCATGCAATACATGTACAAATGGCTTGATATTATCACGAGTTTCTTGCATGCACATTCAAGAGATGATGAAACTTATCAAAAGTATTCTCACCAATTCAATCATTAAAACTTTGATTCTTCATTACCTATGCAACTATGATATTTTCACTTGTAATATAATATATTTACATCATCGAATAGAGAAATAACTTATTACAATAACTTTGTTTGAAGATGATACCCAATCTTACTAGCAAATAAACTCAAGAGACAAGAACCCTAGAGCTTATGGTCAATAGGAAGGAAAGAAGAGGATTTTGGATGTTTAGGAGTAATGCTAGGTGAAGCTCGAAGGAAAATATTTCATTAACTCAGCAGGGCTTGAAAAAAAATCTAAAAGATAAAAAAAAAAAAAGCATCTTCACCCTTTAGTTATAAGCATTCACGGGTTACACGAAGGGCAAATCAGAAAAGATAAATTTCACAATAATAGTGAAGCCCAATACGAACTACTTAGGAAACATGTCGTAATCTGTTGGGTATCTTTTAGTCTCCGGGTACGTTCTCTTATGCTGAGTAATCATGAGCTAGTTGATGAAAGAGAGTCTTCTAATTAGTCGAGCTATAAAAATTTATGTTGGCGAGTCTTTTCGCCACAGTGGCAACCTCCTACTTGTAGCTCTTAGGTTGTTCTGATGTGGAGGTCAAATCTACTTAAGATATGGCGATTGCAATCTGATGGTTTTCCAATCACGCGAAAGTGTATTTGTATCTTCTTTAGGATAAATATTTCAAAAGACTAGAGTGATAAGTACCACATATGCCTTTTTGACGCTTGGATAAGGAAACTCTTGCTAAGAAGATGTGTTCACCAGGTTTGGGGAGTCCCATGTGAACCGTCGGACTTTCCCTTGTGAATGTTCTTCTTGGGTGGTTTTGTCCAGTCAAGTTCCAATGTTATCAGGTACGTCTAGTTGAGGCCGACCATTCTTGATTGAGTTAGAATTTTATACTAGCACTTATCAGGTATGAATCATTCTATCAATATTTGTTAAATATCTATAAGATACTTGAGAATATATGTATGATTATACATATTAGACCATCATCATAAACTAAGACCAACCTAGAATCAATATCATCTAATCATAATTTAATCAATTATAAAAAGACCTACAAGATTCTCTTGATTTCATTTTTATATAATATGGTATAATATATAATATAAATATTCAATTGTCTATAACTTTAGCTCTCCTACAAATTTGAGAAATATTCCTCACTAACCATACCCAAATTCTAAATCCACCATTAGATCTTACCTAAAACCAAATAGAGCTACTTTCCAATCAATACCCAAACCAATTTGCTATAGATAATAGCCAAATATTCTCACTTCTTGAACCCAAAAGCGCATCAAACATATTTTGGCAGACTGCAATTATTTGTAAAAAAAAAGTAAATAAATAAAAAATTATAATTATTATAGAAATAAAAAATATATATATCAACTTTTTTATTACTATCACAGTTTATTATATTTGATAATAAAAAAAAATATTCTCACAACAAATTTGGTGGCCTAAACACATTAAATTAAAATTCTGTTCAATTTAACTTAATTTCAAAATTAAATTAATAAGTTAGAATTTTGTAATCATAATAAATTGATCTAATTAATTTATAATCATATCATATAATTCTCATTAATAAAATAAAATAATTAAATAATAATAATAATATAGGACTAATGACAACTTCTGAAAATAAAAATAAAAATAAAAATAAATCAGCCAAAAAGTAGAATGGATAGAGCCCACAGCTAGACTTATTGGGCGGTGGTCATTTAAAGAAAAATGGATTATCCCCACCGCCCAAACATTATAATACAAAATCATGCTTAATGATGCATTAATTCATAATCAGTATAATTATGAGCAATCAAACCAATAAAAAATCTACTATCCACTATACCAAACTCATAACAGCTGGCTTTTGTCATAGGCCCTATGCAATTTAGGCTTCCTTTGGGACGGCTTTTTTATTGCTTCTTAAAAAAAAATTTAATACAAAAAATTAATTTTTATATTAAAAAGCTGCTTTAACAAGCAATATGAAAACCGTCTCAAACGAAGCCTTAGTCCCCTATAATGCAATAGTTTTAATAATTTTGATGTTTGATTGGATGAAAATGAATTCAAACTAAAATAAATATAATGTAAATCATTGTAGTTTATTTTTGAGGTAAATTAAACTCATCCAATTTTGAGCTTAAATATTTTACACAGCAAGCAAACTCACTTGACCGCTGCTGACCACTACTGCCAGCCTCCACCACTCGTTGCCGACCACCATACCTACTGGCAGTCACAACCACCACCCCTCCGACCACCACTGACGATCGTCGGCCACCACCATTGTTATTGACTATCATGTTTAAACTTTACAATATATTTATTTTTACTTCAAACCAAATTAAAAAATATATATTCATCTGAATTTACTTTATACTCGTTCAAATCACTTCAAAAGTATTTGTTTTATACTGTATTATTTTTACATTGCATTAGTGCATTCCTTTTAAGCTAACCAAATAGCTCCTATACCATACTCATAACAACTTTTGTTAAAAGAGGCACTATGCAATTTAGTCCCCTATAATTGCATTATTTGAAAATTATTTTCTATAAAACATTGCATTTTTACAACCATATTTATTCAATTCTATTTTAAAATTATACTAAAGTTGGTAAACTTAAATATTTAAGTGTGCTGATGGTTTGGATAAAATAAGGGGCGTGTTGTAAATTGTATGTTAAAAGGGTACCAAAGAGAAAATATGCTCTTTAATTTATATATTAGGGATCATATATTTGGGAATTTCTGATATTTTTAAATTAAATACTTAGGAGGTCTCTGTGTGAAATATGTAATTTATTTTATGCTCTGCCTTATTTGTAACTAATCTTATCTTTATTCAAATGTAATTATTTTCAAGACTTATTTTTAATTAATAAAAATTTTTTAAAAAGAAAATTGTCCTTAAGAAAAGGGACAACGTATAAAGAGTTTGAAACGATATTTAGAAAAAAAAAAGTTGTTTGATTGGATTTTAATTATCACATTTTACATTTTTTTAACATTTTTAAAATCTAAATAATAAAATTAATATCAGTGGCCCCTATAAAACAACCGCTGATCAAATAAATATTATTTTGAATAGATATAAAATGTTAAAAAATTATTTTAATTACGAGGGGGTTTACATACAAATTTTATAATAAATTTCTATATATAATACAAATTTTAATTTTTATTTATATAAACACTCAAATTTTAAAATAATATTAAAAGCATTATGGCCTATTATTTGCCAAAATATTGCTTATTAAGCGCTACATAATTGTGACAACCATCACTCAGCATTCCTTAAAAAAAAAAATCAAGTGTAGATATTACATATATATCTTATTAGATATATTTATCAAACTTTATAGATATAAGATTATTAAAATTTTTACAATGCAAGTTAAAAATATAAATATTACATTTATAATTTCAAGCATCTACTTCACTCAAAATAAATTTTATTGTGCTCCAACTTTGAGTTATGATTTTCTATTTTAATTAAAAAATCTCTTATTAAAATAATATTTTAAAAAATAATTCATAAAAATTCATTTCAAAATTGAGCATGTATCAGGACTTCTCAATAATTATGAATTGATCCTTACTATACAATATATATTAAATATATACAATGAGTTATTATTTTTAAATAAACAAATAGTTTCATCAAATAAATAAAAAATTAAAAAATTGATAAAACTTTATTTTAAATAATAATCTTATTATTTTTTAAATTTTTAAGAAAACTTACTATTCAAAGAGATAAAATAATGCACAATAATGCTTTCTTTACAAAGCACAGCCACAAATAGGTTGGTAAGATCGGGTAGGTATTCAGGTTACCTAAACCCAACTGCCTCCTCAACACAACAAATCACAAAATAATATTTTATTTTTATCATAAAAAGATAAAAAAAACAAAAAAAAAAAACAATTTCATATATTTCAATAGCCATTCTCAAATTGTTTATCTACAAATGGAGTTAAAAAAAAAAAGAAAAGAAATAACCAAAAACAAAACTTTTGATTTACAATTATCCACAATTAAGCAACACTTATTGGAGTTAAATGCCATTAATTGCACAGATTCTAAAAAAAAAGAGAAAAAAAAATTTGAGAAACTGTATTCACTGAAAGAAAAAGTCACGGTGGATCGGTAAAGATGGGCTCATCATCGGTGCAAACAAATGGCAGTCCATCAAATTTGGCTGCTGCTGATGGGGGGTGTCAAACGAAGAGGATTCTGGAATGCTGAAAGGAGGAATGGGAGTTTGGCTACAAGGAAATAAGTCTCAAGCAATTTAAGAGATGAAGAAGAAAAAGAAACAAAAAAATTTAAGGTTCTTTAATCCCATCACAAAGAAAAAAGAAAAAAAAAAAAGTTTTACCTATTCGGCATGTATGATAATGAAAGTGAAGTCATTGCTGGCAAATTATTCATATTGTTTTCAGGAGTAATCAGAGGCCAGAAGACTGCAGAGAAATAAAATAGAGGATTTTGGTCTGAGGAATTTGGTTAATTCTAGTAAATATATCTCATATTAGAAGCTACATTTAACTGCTGAAGTGTTCTTAAAGGTTTTATTTGGGACGATTTTTTTATTGCTTTATAAAACTAAAAATAATAATCTAAAGCTACCCCAAACAAAACCGAAATATATCAAGTTTCAAAAGTTACAGCAGCTGTAAGGAAAAGGAACATTTTTCTATATAGCAGCTGCTTAGTTTTTATCAAAAATGGTGTTTTTTTTTTAATGCTATGTAAAGCTGATTTTTAGTATAAAAATATTTTAAAAGTAGGAAAAAAATAGTAATCTAAAGCTGTCCCAAACGAAGCCTAAACATATCATGTTTCAAAAGTTACAGCAGCTGAAAGGAAAAGGAACATTTTTCTATATAGCAACTGCTTAGTTTTGCAAATCTCAATAGAGAAAGTGCTTTCATAAGTAATGCATTTAAGAATAAGCAATTATATAGGCGAATGTTCATGCAAAAGGTGGAGTGACTAACCTAATTGCTCAGAATGGTGCTCATATCCAGCGCAAAACAAGATTTCCTGCACATCATATTAAGTTATGAGGTTAAATAATCCAAAAAGAGCATTCAACCAGTTAAATAGAAATTAAGCACGTGCATCATGAATGTGATTTTGAATAAAAAATTTTAACCTTTTCTGAACGTTGAGAATTGTGATAGGTATCTGTGAATGTAAGAGAATCAATCAAAACCTAATTCAATAAAAAAGTATTGACAAACCAAACAGAAGCTGCAAATACATCTCTTAAAATATGAAGAACTAATTTAGCTATATTAAAGAGAAAAAACTCTTAGAAAAAAAAAAAACTAATTTAGCTATAGAATGCACTAACAATAGTAAAGAAATGATCAAATGCTTCTATATACATTAAAGCATTATTTGGGACAGCTTTTTTACTGTATCTTAAAGCAACTTTTTAATGCAAAAATTAAAACTTTTGCATTAGAAAACGGCTTAAAGAATCAGTAAGAAAGCCGTCCCAAACAAACCTTAAGGCTTCATTTCTGAAAGCTTTCTTACTATATAAAACAACTTTTTAGCATAAAAATTTTTTGAACTCAAAAATTTTTGTACTAGAAAGCTCTCTATAGAAAGCAGTAAGAAAACTATCTCAAACGAAATCTAAGACTACTAATAACACATCATTTCATGCAAATGATGTTAAAACTTCAAATTGCTATTATTCTTTTAAATACTAGATTCTGCAACCCAAATATGATTAGATTTACAAGGTCCTAAGGGGAATTAATGAAGGCAAATGGTTACCAAGATTAGGAATGCTGCTGGGTTCGATTCCCAAAGTCAAACCAAGAAAGCATTCCTCCTCTGATTCATTGTCAAAGTCCCATAGGCTTAATTCAAGATTTGGACTAGATCCTGAAAACAATATATACAGAAATTCAAATCTTAGAAATTGAAAAACATAATAAAGACAAACAAAAATCACCAGTCAGTAATCAGCAGCTCACCAGTTTGGTTTGTGTTCACAGGAAGAAAATCCTGGAGGGGATAGTGAACATATGTAGCCACCTGAACAAAGCACCGAAGTTGGAGAGAGCCATATCCAATTTATATTTTAATTAAAAAATGGTTCAAAGAGTTACGTGGAAAAACGGATGTTGCAATGACTGCTCTGCAGTTAGTCTATTACGGGGGTCCCAGGAGCAGAGTTTCTATTTAAATTCAATTATAAAAGACTTGGTTTCAGTAGAAACTATGTAGAATTCATGTAAAGAATGGGCAATTACCACAAGTACCTGGATCAAATCAATTGCTTCCATACTAGCATTTGGGATGATATCGGCCAGATTAGCCCGTGGAGCCTAGAACATTACAGAAGAAAAGGTCATGGAAGCTATAAAATCATTAGAAGCCCATAATTCTCCAGGTAAATTATTCTACCTGAAAGAAATTAAAACCAATGGCTCGGGACAATTCCATCCCCTCAGGCCATATGTTGTAATCTGGGGTCCCAAGCACATTGCATATCTTAAACATTTGATCTGTTTCACTGAAAAAACAAAAATCCGAAGTCACAAGGACTAAATTTAACAAATATTTTGAGTTTGTATACCATAGTTTAACTTCAAACAAAATTTGAAGTCATGAAAAAAAAAGTCATTATTTAAAACATTCATTAGCAAATAGAATACAAAGAGACTTATTTAATGCTAAGAGCCGTTGGAATGGAGGAAAAAGGAGAAAATTTTGTTGCTTGACTAGACAAAAGAAAGAAGTTTACCTTTGACCCGGGAAAAGTGGATAGAGTGCGAAGAGCTCAGCCAAAATTGTTCCAACAGCCCACATGTCTAGAATTTTTCTTCATGTTAGCAAAAGCAACAACAACAAAAGCAATGAAATACCAAAATATAAGGCCCTATATTCCATACAGAAATTTTCAGAATATATTTTTTAAGCCAACAAGTTTTTATCACTCTGTGAAATCTAAAATAGGCTTACTGCTTGCTGCCGCACAAGAATAAGAAACTAATGCAAGTAGGCAAAAAATGAGAAAATAGTGTATATTGACATGATAGTAATCAAGTATGCCATACTTCAGAATGAGAAACAAAAAAGAGAACTTGAAGATTATCCATCAGGATTTTGGGGATTATAATAGCTGCACAATAAGAGAGATGTTGACTGATTTGCATGTACTTTTTTTAACTTTGTTCAAGCTACAAAGAAAAAGGAAATCTAACTAAAGTATTTCAATGATTTGAGGTTATGCATTGACCAAGTTCTTTAAAAAGTATGATTTCATAATGCAAACTACAATAATAAGTAGAACAAAGATAAGAAAAACTTTCGCCAAGAACTTCACCGCATAGAACTAAAATTAGAGACAAACAGCATTTCAATATAGGTCTTTCAAAGCAATTTGAAAGAATAGTTTTTAAGATTACAGCATGCTTTTATTGACAGCAATTAAATTAACCGGAAAAGAATTACTGAATTCCTGAACCTATGTAGGTAGGATGACGTAGCATACCTATTGCAGGTGAGTATGCTAAAGATTGAAGCAAAACTTCCGGCGCTCGATACCTTGTAAAAGAGTATTCAACAATATTTTATGAAATAACTTAAGCTACACAAGGTCTAAAGTTAGGTGGGCCGACGAAACACACCATCTAGTAGAAACATAATCAGTATACGGAGCCTGAGACATTATTTCTCTTGAAAGTCCAAAATCACCAATCTTGACGATGTCATTTTGCACCAATAAATTCTCTAAAAATCAAATTCATAATCATGCGTTAAGAATAAATTTATCGCACTAAATGTCCAAAAGAAAAGCAAAGATGAGTGCAAATAACCGACCAGGTTTCAAATCCCGATGGAAATAGCCATTTCTGTGCATATAGGCAAGCCCTTGCAAAATTTGTGACATTAATGTTCGTATCTCCGACTCCGAAAAATGGCTTTGTCCGATTTGACGATCTCTCATGAATTGATAAAGATTGCAATCCTAAATACAAAAATTTTATAAGTATAAACAATTCGCAATATCCCGTCATATTAAAAACTTCGCAGTAGTCAGGTTTTGATTAGGTTCTAGATGCTTCCATACCAAACAAAGAATGAGCACATGAAAATGCTAATGCATTCACCATCAAATAATGATAGCCAGATATAGTATTCACAACAAATGGAAAAAAAAAATGCTCACACTGCACAACACAGCAGTGGTAGCACACCGTAGAACAAAAGCAAGCATGACATGATGGAAGTCCAAAATAGACAAAAATTTTTATTGAAACATAGACTAAATAAGATACATTACCAAGAAAAAGTGTATTTTGTAACCAGGAACAATATGTTTTCAAATTAAACAACAGTAAAATCTCATTGACTTACTGTAAATATCACTTTCTTTTGTATTTCATACTTAAAGTAAAATAAAAGAACCAATTCCTCACCATGTGCTCGAAAATAAGGAAAAGCTCATAATTCTCCTTGACGATCTCCTTTAGCTTAACAATATTGGGGTGGTTCAGCTTTTGGAGCAACTGCAGAAGCAGCAAGTTACAATGTGTTAAAAAAACAACTTCAAGCCTTAATCCCACTATGTGGGGTTGGTATGTGCTCAACATGAAATAAAAATAAAAATAAAAATAAAACATGGCTGCCCATAATTGTAAAAAGAGACAAACCTTAATTTCTCTAAGATTCAAACACTCCTCCCAATAGTAAAACTTTCTCTTCATTTTCTTAACTGCAACCTGAAATTCACATACGATGGTATCAGCGAACTTTCTTTTTCCTTGAATAAGTTTGCCAAATGAAGAGAGTATTATTTAAACTTCATAAAAACAGCAAACAGTAAATGCAGATATTGACCATTCAAACTTTAGTATTCATGGTACGTGAAATGATCTTCAAGTTTATGCTTTCACTACAGATACTTAAATATCGTTCATACTATGGTCATATTGTACCATGCTTTGTAAAATGTATTTCAAATAAAAGTTAAATACTTACTATCTCGTTATTCATCAAATTGAGAGCCTTGTAAACATTTCCACACGTTCCATCCCCAATCTCCTTTAGAAGTCTGTACCTGCAGATCATTTAAGCAGGAAGCTCCAATTAAAACTGTTTGCTTAAGCTTCTCCTCATGATAAACTAGTCTCACTAACTAACCTTTCCATGATTGTCAATGCACTAGGATGGGATCAACACAATTTCACAGGACTGGAAGGGAAATAAGGAAACGAGCAAAGTATTTTACAGAGCTTTGCGTAATTTGAAGCAGTTACAAAACATAGTAATCTGTAGCAGGCTTGAAACATTCTCAACAGAGCTTCTCTAAACTGCAAAAACAAGAATCATCTGCATGCAAGAACTTCAATAGCCAAAACTTCTAGCAGCTGAGAACTTAAAGAAAGGCTTTCTGAAAGCTCAGATCCCAAGAGGCTAGCGATTGTATGCTTTAGATCCATTCACCAAAAAACCTGCTCTACTTTTGTAACAACCAAGTTGAATGAGCTGCAAATAAGAAGGCATGTGTTGTAACTATGTGGAAATAAAGTCCAAAAACTATAATAAGAGCTTTAATGGTAGTAGACTGTGCAAGTCAGTTAACTAAACATGGCGTCTTTCTACTAATGACCCAAACAAAACATATAAATTCTTGAAAGGATCGAGGGCAAGCAAAGTAATTGAAAGTCCAATCTTAACTACCCTTTATTGCCCTTTAATATTTCTATTCATATTTAAGTTTACTGGCCAAAAAATAAAAGGGAAAAATCACCACTCATGGGTTATCCGTGTTCAAAGTTAAGAACTTAAGATAACGCCATTGATCATGGATACATAAAAACTGCAAAATTAATTGATTTGACAATCTAAAATCTATTAAACATATTCATTACCTTCAAAGAGTAACCATAACAAAGTAAAAAAAACAAGCAGAAACCTTTTTGAGCCGCTAAATACCAAAAACATAACCATAACACCTAAACATTACTATTATGCATCAATTGGGAGAATTAGCGGTCCACTTATAGCATAAGCAAAGGGCCTCTAGGGTCTGGGACTATCCAAATTAAGAATTTTACAACATATACAAAAAGATCCATGTGAAACTAACAGTTTTTCTGACTATTGGGATTCTCATAAACAGGTAACACCTCATAAGCCGAAAGTTCTCTTGTGCCGAACATACCGACTTGCTAGCAAAAGGTCCTCCCCATAACATGATAAGCCGCAAGAGAAAATTTTGACCAATGATCCTTCCATGAAAGAATCAAAATTGGCTCAACATGCCTTCCCGTCAAAGTATTCAAAAATAAGGTAAATTTGATGAATGCTCAGAGGAAAACAAAAGAAAAGCAATGAAATAAAATCTTCAAGAAATCATCACTTTAAAGCACAATCCTAAAAAAAGAAAGAAGATACAGGGTTATGAAGGAAAGAAAAAAAGAAAATTTCAATAGAATTAAAATTTTTTTAGCAATCAATAAATGCACTAAGAAAGGGGAAAGGGGAGACACAAGGGCGGCGGAATATGAGCATACATTTTTCATCAATTAAAAAAAAATTAACTGTGCAAATTTCCCATCTACCATATCTCCTAATCTGTTATAAACGTCACAAGAAACTACAGAAACTTCTCTTAAATTTATAACGATCAAAGAAATACGACTATCGGCGGTCTTCAAACGGAGACCTCCAATCAAGAAAGAGAGAGGGAATAAAAAAAAACAGAAAGAAAGGAAAAATATTTCTAGCTCCGATTAAATCAAACAACAACTCTCTTTGGCACCACCCAAATGCATCATTCAAACTCAGAAACAGAGATCGTCAGCAGTGTTGCGGATAAACAGAGAACAAATAAAGAGATCGCACCATTTAAACGACTTCCAAGTGAGGATGAAGAAGGAGAAAATTCCTCCAATGATATATGATCTTCGATGAATTTGAAGAAGAATTGCTTCAGTTTGAAGATAGGGAGAGGGAGTGGGAGAGGCGAGAGAATAGCAAGACGGGCGGTAAGGAGCGGAATTCGGGCCAGAGCGAGGGGGAAGGGAGAGAAAGGGGTCCTGGACATTGTTTAATATTTATTTCATATTACTATAAAGCCCCAATATTTAGATTAAATAACGAAAATACCAACGTCGTGGTGGGCGCATTGTAAATAACGTATAAGATAGGGGTGATTCGGTTATTTCCCGGAATCGTAGTGGTATCCGTTTCGAAAAATTTTTAGGGAATTGGCGATGGGATCCGCCCAAAACCGCCCGGCTAAACCAAGTCGCGTGACAGTGGGGGTGGGGATGGGGGACCACGAATTATTAGATTAATTGAAGGGTTTTTTTCAATTAAGTAAATGAAAATAATTGTAATATTTTTTATTATTATCAAATTAAAATTTTACTATATAGATTCATAAATATCTAATTAAAGAATATTTTCCTAAAAAATAGTATGCAATGCCACTCAAATTTAACAAATTATTAAATTAGCTCCTTATATTAAAAAATATCGTTCTAATTAAATTATTGAAAATTTGATAAAAATAAATATATTAATTAGTATTTTATTGCGTCCTTTTAGATTTAAGTTTTGTTTGAGACAACTTTATTATCATTTTTTAAAGCATGTTTTTTGTAAAAAATTAAATTTTTGCACAAAAAAGTTCTTTAAGAAGCAATAAGAAAGGCGTCTCAATCGAAACCTTAATGTTAATATTTAAGAAATAAATATTTAGACATTAATTTCATAATTAGCCTACTTCTGGATGTTACATAGGAAATTACTTATATACACATGTTTGTTCCATGTTAAAAAAAAAACTAATTTATAATTTTATTTTATTTTTGCACAAATTGAACATAAATATGCAGTAAAGATATATGAAATATGCATATTTATTTTGTTTTGAAAATTTTATATTTATAGAAATTGATAATTACATATTTACTTCTTACCATATATAAAAATTTCACTCTCAAAGATAAGGAGAGATAAAATTCTATGAACCTAGGGACAAGGATTTTTTTGGAAAAATTTATAGGGAGAAAAAGTGATATTGCCTTGTGCAATCATAATATATATACTACTCTTTATTATTATTATTATTATTATTATTATTATTATTATTATAAAGGTTGATCCTCACATTACTGAGAAAAATAGGAACACAATGCAAACAATTTGGAATATTGGAGATAATTTTTTTTGATGTGGTAATTTTGATAAATGACAATGTGCATGAATTGATAACAAAGGAAAATATTGGTGTCAAGATGGATTGAATATGAAAGGTCATAATTGTCGTTGCGATTTGGATGTTGGTCTACGAATGTTGGCAACATAATGTTCTCGGATGTCAATTGATTAAAGATGTTATGAGACATTGATTGACGAATGTCTTGTAGCACTTTAAAGTGCATGGATGGTTGTCTTAAGGCTCTAAAGCATTCCCTTTGCCAAGATTCTATATAATTCCTAAGTGCTCCTAATTAAAAATGCGAAAATATAGGGAGAACTGAGATCCTTTATAGTCTTCAAGTGGGATGATATGATCCTTATTTTGAATTATACTAAAATATTTTACATTCTTAGTAATAATGAGCACAAAGAGCATTCCCTTAGTTGATTAAAATGTGACTCAACAATCACACCCTTAGGAAAATTTAATTAACTTCCTTATACCTCAAACTAATTGAGTAGATGGTAGTAATTTGGTTGCGACTGTTGACATAAAGTCTATGATGTTTTTTTAAATCACGGAGAGAGGTGTCCCGGGAGGGTTGAGGCAGATCAAAGGCCAATGCCACTTATGCAAGTGTAGAACAATCTAATTTTACTAAATCTAGCTTAATTTGGGCATTTTAGGGGGAAAACTGTGAGCAATCGTTACTATTTAGCTTATACTACACCAGCTTGTATTTACTATTGTATCCCTCTACTTCTATATATACTCTGTAACAACTCAATTGAGATAATAAGATAGTATTATATTTTCCTTCTATTCATTTGTTCTCGTTCTCTCCCGCTCTCTCAAACTCTTACATGGTATCAAGAGCTGGAAAATGGGAGATCAAGAATCTGCTTCTTCCCTCCCTCCAGCTTCCACCTCCACGTTCGCCGGTGCTGCCACGGAGCTCATCCTGCCGGCCTCCCTCAAGTTCATCATCTCAAATTTTAAGAACCTCATCCCCACAAGCTTGGATTTTATTTCTTTTGTGTTCATCTTATCAAATTATTTTCATCAAATGTAAATTTATTGAGATGGAGTCCATGTGCTAAATAATTTTTGAAGATTTTTAGTTAAACCTGGAGTACTTTTTTTTTTTAATATGGAAATATTTAGATTAATTTTGTGGATCATACCAATGTCCCCCTATTTTCAATTAATGATTGCTTGCAAGTTCGAAAACACTACATACGTATCTTGAAAATTTTTAATTCTTATTGCTTTATAAAGAAGCTTTTAAGTGCAAAAAATTTTTAAAGTAATTTTTTAGTACAATTTTTTTAAACTTTATTTTTTTTTTAATAAAAGTTGTTCTAGAAAGTAGTAAAATTTATTCCAAACAAACCCTTAGACTTTATCTGGGGCACCTTTCTTACCATTTTCTAAAGCAACTTTCAAGTACAAAAAAAATTTTGTAAAAAAAAAATACTTTAAAAAGCTATAAAAAGGCTGTTTCAAATGAAGCCTTACTTACCAAGTATAGGCTTCGTATGGGATGACTTTCTTAATGCTTTCAAAAACATCTTTCTTGTTAAAAAAAAACTTTAATTCAAAAATTTTTTGTACTAAAAAGCTGATTGAGAAAGTAGTAAGAAAGTCATCCCATGAAGCATAGTCTCAAGAATGTAAAAGCTCCACATACATTAGCTTGAGTTTGTGATAAAAATATTTTATTTGACAATTAAAATTCTAATATATATATATATATATATATAA
>NW_021318678.1:139953-166695 GCF_001605985.2 Dendrobium catenatum
GGCAGCGGGCAGGCGCGGGAAAATTCAAATATAACCGGGTTTTCGGGTTGACCCGGAAACCCGCTGGGTCAACTCGAACCCGACCCGTTTTTTTCAAACGGGTCGAATCTGCGAACCCGAACCCCGACCTGTTTTTCAAACGGGTCAGGTCCAACCTGGATTTTTCGGGTCGCGTTGACGGCCGTGTTTTCGGGTCGGATTTTCGGATCGAATCTGCGAACCCGAACCTTCATTTTTCGGGTCGCGTCGTGTCAAATACTGACACCCCTAAATGACACCATATAGGCAAGACAACCCAACATGAAAATGAAGGTCATCTTGTAATGATGATTTATTATTAGCATAATCTACATGACATCGAGTTAGGAATTAGGATTGTCACAATAATCAAAATATCATATTTGAAAGTTTCAATTTATGAAATATTCTACTATACAACAATACACAATAAATGAATTAAAATATTATTATCACATCATTTTTATAATATTTAATTTTAATATTTATTACATTAATCGATTAAACTCATAATTCAACCCAAATTGGACATGTCAATTTTCCAAATATTGATTACAATTTTATATTTATTATCATTAACTTGTTTAAACATAAATATATAAATTTTCTATCTTAAACTTTTGAACAGACTTTAGAATTTTCAAACGGCAGCTTTCCCGTTTTTGTTCCTTTTTTTTTTTACAATGCAAACCATTTATTTTATGAAGAAGTATCGATTTTTTATTATTATTCATAAACGATAGAGATGCTAAATAGTCCAATACCAAAACAAAGACTGATAAAAAAAGAAGCGAAAAGATAAACTCTCGAATATTCCTCATAGAAATCATTGAAGTCAATATGAACGCAGACTTTTAAACGTATAAACTGATCATTTTGTTTTTCCAAACAGAATTTCACAATTTTTGAAATTGCCAGACTTGTATTACTCTTATAAATATGCACATTAGCAATTTACTTTGATAAACAATTTTGTTGCGTGCTAAAATATTTACAGTGGTAGAGAAATAATAATTTTAACGTATTAATTTTATACGAAGATTCAACACACATACAGTTTGGTGCAACGTCTATTACAAACAATCCCACCATCATGAGCATAAATGAATGCTCGTTCAATGGCCAATAGACATAATAACCATACTAATGGAGCCTCCCACTCCAATACGTGAATTAGGGACGAACCAATATTTGTAACTCACATACACAGTGGAATCTATTCAGGTGGGTAAAGACCCGTGGTTTTTTTTTCTTTAAGAAAATTTCACGTAAAAAAATATCTAGTGCTTTTATTTAATTATGTGCTGAATATTCGTGCAACATTATGATGCAAACTTTCTCACTCTACCACCGTGAGTTTTCTAGCCTAGCCAACAATTTGTTTTCTTATAATTTTTTGGGTTATATATTTTTTAAAGTTTGATATTTATTATATAATATTTTATGATTCTTTTTAAAATATATCCATAAGAAATTTTATTTTACATAAGAAAAAAATAATATTAGTAGTATTTTTAATGTGATTTAAAATATTGGGTGTTATTAAAATAAATATTAAAATTTTGGTATTAGATATGTAAATATATAAGATTTGTATAGTATGTACGCAAATCCCCCTAATTATTATAAATATGAGCTGAATTTTTAAAAATTATTATTCTCAACTTTATTCAATTTTAATATGACAATAATGAATTAAATAATAAATATCATGTTTCATTAATTTTCTAAACATCACTAACAGTTGACATATTCTTTTAAATAATTTAATGATCAAACCATCTTCAAATCTTTCTTTCTTCCCGTTAAAATGAGCATCTAGCTCGATTAAAGGAATCTAACAAGTTCAAGATTGTGCAATTCCAAGGTCGTTAAAAAACCTAAATATTGAAATAATAACATATGATTGAGGAAAATAACAAAGAACATCTGATATAGTGTCTAGTGAAATTGATTAAACTTCTGAAATCGCGACTCTAAACACCATACAAAAACCTATGTTCTCCACATGGAAAAGAAGTATAAATGCAAAGAGCTTCGAGAATTTAAGAATCTGAAGCCTTTGACAATCAATGTCGACGATGACTGTCGACAATTGCCATCATCCAATTGCTATATATTGTTCGCAATTCTTGGACTTTTATCATCCAAATACCATCACCCAATCAACTCTCTCGAATGTTGTTGTTATACTGTCATCATCAAATCATCGTTGCTCTGCTTTCACTACCTAATGATTCACCACCGAATCATCGTTGCTCAACCATCATCTTGTGATAATCATTGCTATGATCCATTTTTGATTTCTGACATCTATATCACAATTTATATTGAACCTCTTCGCCCCCGGGGCTTATCCCCTCAAAAGAGAATGATCAAGATGATTCAAATGACTTTAAGGCTCCTCTAAATTTTACCCTAAAATCTATAATCTATGGTCCATATTTGCAGCATTATAACAATGGATTCCTCAAATTGCAGGAAATGGCATCAATTGTAACAAATGACAGACTTTAGTAGAATCATTTTAATTAGGTCATATCCCATATATTTTTTTTCTTTTCAAATTTATCAAGTAAAATGATTGATGTATCCTGCAACTTTCTTTATACATCTGTGTTGATTAATGATTATTAGCTATCAATTGAGAAAATTGATTTATATATATATATAATCTGAGCAAAAAGTGGCAACATCATTTCCCGGGTCACAAAGAAAATGAAGGACAAATCCCAAAAAAAATACTTGATTAGCTGCCATCCGACGAGAACGGGGGAAGATCACGCAAGAAAACATATCCAAGGAAAATAAATCGACAAAAGAGAAAGGTAAAAACTTCCCTAAGCGATCACCAGCACCGGACGGCTGGCTAGGGCAAAGCCCTAGCAGAGGCGAACTAAGAACCGAGCTCGAATATATATATATATAGAAGAATAAAAAAATAGTGTTAAATGGGCATTAAATTATTTAATAAATAATATTTTAAATAAAAGAGAAAATATTATTAACTTAAATTATTTACGTAATAAATTATTAAAAAATATTTTAATATTCAAGACATACTTATTGAACACATGTATCTATTTTTTTTTTTAATAAATAAATAGGGTGTCTCTCAAGTTTAGAAAAAAATACGCATGACTTAAACGTTTTTGTCACTACACATTTTATTATTATAAAATATCGATGCATTATAAATGGATATTAATTGTTAGTCTCCCTTCAAAAATTAAGGGTAAAATTATCAAAATATCTTAAATGCATTCAAATTTGTTTGGCTGTGAGATTTTTAAAATCTTTTTCAATAAATAATTTAGCTATTCTACTATTAATGAAATAATAAATATTTTCATTACAAGAAAATTCGACATCTCCGACGGATTTTTCTGTTATCCATCAGAAATCAAGTGATTTCTAACAGAAAATCAAGCGATTTTCGACGGAAATGAAGATTTTTGAGAAATTATGCTAAATTTATTCGTACATTTAACTTTAGAAAATAATTATTTAATCATACTTAAATATTTCATTTGTGTTTTTATTTCATTTTATTATCAGAGTATAATATGAGATTGTTTCACTACAAGATTTTAGCTATATTTGTTTCAAAAATCATCTTTTTCAACTTTTAAAATTTTTATCTAAGGCTTTGATCATTCAGGATACTTTTAAAATCTTTCATAATAGAGTAATCTTATGTGAAGTCTTTATAAAAGTCTACTATATAATTTAAGGATCCATTTTATTTTTTATTAAATGTTTTGTTAAAGAATTTGGATGTAATTCAATACTTCTATTAATTAAAATAATTTATCTATTTTCAATGTTATGTCAAAGCCAGAATATTCACAACGGCAAAGTCAAAGAATTTATTGTCTTAGTATTGCACAAAGATCTAACATATACGTAGATGAAAGAGGAGTTGTAAGAGTTATTATAATTCTTATGTAGATAATCTGGATAAGGGGAAATCGTAGGGCTTGACCTAATGGAATATATTGCACTAGTGTTTGTCATTTGTCATAAATAATATATGTTTTTCATTGTGGGAAGACATTTATAAAATGTTGTAAAATTATAATGTATAGAACATATATATTAAGTGGTTGAAGTTAAAGAGCCTTCTTGTACAGGAGGAGCCATCCTTAAGAGATCATTTGCATGTTTATTTTATCGCTCTCCTTTGAGGAGGGGACTTTAGAGACTATGAAGTCCAATATGAATCTTGATGCTTATGTTGGGAGTCAAAATCAGTGCAGATTTCATGTATCGATTTTATAGATGATGATGTGTGCTGATGTTCATGACGATGATGGATGATGAAGCAAGCAGACATTAGTGTAGCTAGACAAAAAAAGATAATGGGATCATAGTCTAGCATATGACTATGGTCGGAGGACCATAATCAGGTAAAGACGATCAGAGGCCCATAGTCAAGCCATGGAGGCCTATTTATAATTATTATTTTTTTTAAGAATGACATGCCTCATTAATATAGAGAATCCAAAGCATTCAATTGAACGACTGTATTATTCCCTCAATCCTAAATCATTCATTCAACTTTTAAGAGCATTAATACTGACGAAATTATGTGATCCTAGGTTCCTTGGGCTTGTCTCATCGGGACGCTCAATTTGACTTTAATCATACAAAATTTAGAGATAGTTTGGTCAACCAATTAATGTCTTGTAATTTTCAATTACACTTTAAATGCTTGCTCTAGGTTCATTTTGACTCCAATTAGATCATTTTTCACATTGCTGTGTTTGCTCGTCGAGATGCTCAATTCAACTATAAATTTGCTTAAATAAAAATTTTGATGATCCTAAATTTAATGTAAATATGAATACAAATTCAAGTTCGATAATGTCCATTTTCGATGTCGTTTCATGAGTAATGCTTATAAATTATTTTTAATAATTAATTATTTATTATCTTCAAGCTGCTTTAAAGGTTAATCAATAGAATTAGAGGAAAACAAAATACCAATAATGTAGTTAATAATGTAACCAAGAATAAAATACATAATACATATTTCATAATATTGTATAATTCAATAAGGGGTATTTCAAGCTCAAAAGAAACATTAATTTTCATTTATGTTGTCCAAATAAAATAATGAGGACCCCTTTATAATGATCTTTTGCTTTGATTTGAATTTGAATCAAAATTTGAGAAAATAATTTGTTAATCTAAACCACTCAATATATAATCAATTTTAGAATCTCATCAGAATATTTATAATTGAAATTATTTTTATTTTTTATTATCTGTATTATTAGAAACATAAAATGCTAAACAACTTCTTGGGAATATGATTTTCTAATTAATTATTTCTTCAAAAAATCATTTTTCTCTTTTTTATAATTAAAAAAAAAAACTATTTTTCATTTAAAAAGAAGCATTTTAATGGGTATTTTATGTTTATCAAAGTTGTCTTCATCAGAAAGAAGAATTGATTACGTTTTTCTATTACAAAATTTCATAATCTATATATTCGTTTTAATTTTTTACATTGTGATTCATTCTTGTTAGGGGTGCAACCGAGCCAAGCCGGCTCGCGAGCCGGCTCGGGCTCGACTCGTTAACGGGCTCGACGAGCCGAGCTTATCGAGCTCGCGAGTCGAGCTCGACGGCTAATCGAGCTTGAGCTTGAACACAGGGATGCTCGACTCGATAGCTCGTCGAGTAGCTCGAACAGCGAGAGCGGACTTCGCCACGGGAGGGGACTTCGTAGCGGGAGCGGACTTCGCCGCGGGAGGTTACTTCGCCGCGGGAGCTGACTTCGCCGAGGGAGCGGAATTCATCGCCGGAGCTGACTTTGCAGCGGAGCTGACTTTGTCGCAGAGCGGACTTCGCTGCTGGAGCAAGTCACGGCAGCGAGCTTGAGCTCCTCCGACCTTCTCCGATCAGGACCTGCACTATTTTTCTTGCTCCCAGTGGTTAGAAACATCACAGATGAGAGCATTATCTCCGACACGGGAGCAACGTCGCGACAGCGAGCTCGAGCTGACTCCGACGCTGACAACGACGCTGACGACGGACGACAGATGCAGACGCGTGCTCAAGCTCGAACCGTGACTCGGTTAGACGCAGACGATGGACGACGGACGACGGACGAGCTCGAGCTTGACTCGGACGCTCGAGCAACGACGGACGCGGGCACGCGTGCTCGAGCTCGAACCGTGACTCGAGAGCTCGACGAGTTTTTTCTTTAGATGTCGAGTCGAGCTCGACTTTTGAGCTTGACTCGAGTTTGAGCTCGAGATCGACATTTGACAGACGAGCTCGGCTCGAACAACCCTTGACTCTAGCTCGACTTGACTCATTTGCACCCCTAATTCTTGTATATTAAAAAAGAAGAATAGTTAATAGCTTTTATTCGTTCATTGATGTCAGTATAGCTTTGACTTTTATATAAAAATAAATTACATTCATATATTATAATCAAAATTCTATCATGATAAATTAAAATTTTATAATTTTTTTAAGATAATTGTAGTGTAAGTTAAAAGAGTTTTCTTTGCTAGGACTATTATAAAAATTTGACTACTAAAAAGAATTAAAAATTAGTGGATGAATGATACATTAGTCACTTATGTTAAGAAAGAAATATATATTTGATTGTAATGATAATGAAATAATAATTTAACTTTTTCAAAATATAAAAGTAGGGCATCATAAATTATGAGTTTTTTATTATCTTATATTTTATTTTTTAAGAATATTTGAAACTATTGGTCTCAAGCCCATATGAAAAAAAGTTAAGAATATTTGAAATACTTAATTTGTGCCCCCATTAGAAAAATTTCTAGCTCTGTCACTTCTCTCTGCAGAGATTACCCTATGACATTTTATTTGTAGGATACAGGCGCTGCAATAAAAGTTATAAAAAAAAAACATATTCATTTATATGAGCCATGTAGTCCAAAAAATATGTAGAACATACATGAGAAATTAACATGTGAATACAAAATGGTCGAGCGGGCCCGCCAAGTGTGTGATAAGAGGACCCAGTGGTAATTGGTTGACTAGTGTTGAGTTGGTCTACCGAGAGATGATTGGTGAGTGGGCCTACCAAGTGACGAGGAGACTCGCCCCTAGGTGATGTGTGATGAGTAGGATTGTCAAGTGATAAGTATGATCGTCATGTGACGAGTAGGATCGCCAAGTGACAAGCAACAAACAAGCCCTCTGAGAGGAAAGTGACAAGTGGGCCCATCGAGTGACTAGTTCAAGTGGGTACATCGACTCATCGAGTGATTAGTAGACCCGCTGAGCCACGAGTGACTAGTAGGTATATTGAGTGAAGAATAGGTCTGACGAGTCACAAGTGATGCTTAGACATGTTGAATGATGAGTTATGAGTGGGACCATTAGTGTGGCTAGTTCAGTATGAAGCTTACGAGTTTTGTAAAGTGTAGGGAGAGTTGTCAGAGAGTCCTTAATTGGAGAATTCTTGGAGGGTGCATCTTAGCTTTTGACGAGTGACCCTTGACCTTTAGCAAGTGAACCTTTAACCTTAGTCGCCACAAGGTGGGTTGAATTTGATTGAGCCATATTATTGGCATATTCGAACAACAAAAAGAGATTGATTTTTTTTTTAATTATGTAACATGAAAGATTTTTATTAATAAACAAACATACATATGCACACACCATCATTAAAAAGGAATGTGTTAGTAAGTTTATATTTAATATTCGTTTCATTAATATTCGATCATTCATGCCTATCCTTTTTAATTGTTTCCAATTCAATCCTATCTCTTCTTATTTTAATATTCAAGTTATGAATTCGTTGATTGGTTAAGTATATAAAACATATTGCTTTATAAATCATATTTTTACTATAAATTTTTTAAAAGGAAATTTTATACTAAAAAAATTACTTAAAAAAGCAGTGCAAAATCTGTCCTAAATGAAGCCTTAAACAATTTTTTTTACTGTTTTTTAAAGCATTTTGGGACTAAAAATTTTTATGCTAGACAGTCACTTTTGAAAGTATTAAGAAAGTTGTCATAGACATATTGAACTGGATTCAATTACTTAAAAAAAAATGGCTATGATTTAAGGGTAATAAAAACAGCCTACACAAAATACTGGAAGTTTATGCGCGGTATATGGCTTCCCAAGCTAGTTTAAAAAGATTATTATGAGTAAGATTTCGTTTGGGACGACTTTTTTTCAGCTTCTTAAGATAGTTTTATACTTTTATAGTATAAAAATTTTAATTTTTGTATTATAAAACTTTTTTATGAATTAGTACTAAGAAAAACATCTCAAATGAAACTTAAATGATTTATTATTTTAATTTTGACTATTGAATAAGAGATGTAATTTAAGGAGGGATAATACTTTCAAAATATTTTAATGAAACACAGAGCATAACTTCGATAAGGACGTAGTAACAAAATGCTATTAAGAATAAACTTAATATGCAACCCATCTTAGGCGTTTAGTCAATAGTTACTGAAATTGGTCTTTGAAGGTTGTTCCTCTTGGGGGTAGTAGAAGATCTCATCAATTGAGTAACTCGCTACTCGACTCTGTGAGAAAATAAAATCTAACTACTAACCTGATTTTTATTTAAAATATATTTTTAGTAATTTAAAAAAAAATAAATCTCTTTTATTTAAATAAAGAAAAGGAGGGGGAGAGAAAAGAATTTTAAAATTCATTTTTTTTATATAATAAAATATATTTTTATTTAAATATTAATTTTAAAAAAATAAATCTCTTTTATTTAAATAAAGAAAAGGAGGGGGAGAGAAAAGAATTTTAAAATTCATTTTTTTATATAATAAAATATATTTTTATTTAAATATTGAAAATAGTTTGCTTTATTTATATTTTGAATATTCTTTTTTAATTAAATCTGTATAGTCGGATATTAGACCGCTCCGAAGACCGGGCTAATATTCTTCTATCGATTCTAAAGAAAGAGAACGACGATTCACTTTCCTAATCATGCATGTATAGTATAGAGAATATACAAATCATCCTAAAGGATAATCAATACATTCTCTATCTACCTAATTAGTCTAATGAATCGTTGATTCATTCCTGTAATCAAGTATATAGACGACATTTGACTTGTTCATGAAAACAAATCAAATATCTGCTAATCTCTTGATTACAAGAATGAATTTAAATAAAATTTAGATAAAGCAGAATTTTCTTTAAAAATAAGGTTTTATTCTCTCACACGATTCGCTTTATTTATATTTAGAATACCCTCTCCCGATTAAATCCACATAGTCGGATATTATACCGCCCCGAGGGGCGACTAATATCCTTCTATTGATTTTAAAGGAAGAAGCATACAGTTCATTCTTCTAATCAGGTAAAGTATATTGAATATTCAAATCATCCTAAAAGGATGATAGGTATATTCCTTGATCGGCCTGATTAGATCAATGAAGTGTGAATTTATTTCTATAATTAAATATAGAAGACATTTAATCTGCTTGTGAGAGAAAATCAAATATCTATCTATTCTTTAATTATAGAAATAACTTCCTGAATATGAATAAAGCTTAATCTACGTCCACAGATCTTTCCCTTACCCCAGAAAGGAACTAAGATAGGGTTTAGATTATTCTGGGATCTAGACTCCCTATAGGGGCAAGCCTCTATAGTTAATTACATCTCCTAAGAGAACACTCTCGATTTAAATGAAGACTAAATAATTTCCAAAATTATATATATATATATATATTTAACTAAATATTTGGGCTAATTTAAATTTCCACGATCAGGCTTTAGATTATACGAGTATTATTTGAATTGAGAAGAATTTAGAATTGAGTAGAAGAAGAATGTGCAGAGAGAGGTGTATACGATATGGACTTACCACCTGCCTAGAGTGGGCTGCCAGCTAACAATCCTAATCACAACAATTCGCCGATGATGCAAGATTTTAAGATGGCTCTATCCTAGGAATTAAGGAGTGGTTTAAGGATCTTAAACCATATGCAATTGAATATGCTTACAAAACCAAAAATCTACTCATACAAATGATGTATGAACAGTTGTATATAAAAGAACTGATTTTATTAATATAAAATTTACAGAGTACATCCCAGGGTCTGCAGGAAAGTAAAGGTGGTCAGGTCCCACCGACAACAAACCTAGATTCTAAGCCTACGAGAAAGTAGAATTAAATATAACTGCTTATGGTCTTCACGCTCCAAGTCTTCTATGGAATTCCAAAAAAGGAACATCCTCCTGGTAGAGGATATTACTTTGTGGAGCCCCACTTACATGTATAAGCAACTATCTTTAATTCTTTTACAGACTCAAGACGCTTTACAGACTCAATTATATACAACAAATCTAGGAAATAAAAAGCTTTATATTTCTTTTAAAAGTACATCAGGTCCTAAGAACATTCTACTTTTGCAGTAATATAAAAGGCAGGAAATATAACCGTTATATAATTATGCATGCTATGAGTGTGTTGTGTACAGTTATAAATACAGGAAAATAAAGACAGAAAAGTAAAGTACACGGCCCTCACTTTATTCACTCTGCTCTTTGGTGTACAGGCAGATAAATAAATATGCTATGCTATGCAGTACAAAAAAGTAAGCAGTCACACATAGGTGCCCTCTAGGCAAGACACCGGCAAACAAACCACCGACCTAGCCTAGGCTAAAGTTGGTTGTCCTAGCAAACATCTAAGTGTGTGAAGAAGGTTGTGTTGCTTGGATAGGTCCTAATGGGTTTATTTGTTTGAATTATGTATGTTATTAAGATTGATTTATTATAGGCCAAAGGAATTTGGTTAAAGTTCAAGTAAAGTGTATTTGAATTATTAGAAATTATTCCAATTTTAAAAGGTTAAAGTTATTTAATTTAATTCTAAAGAACTTATAGATTGATAACATCCTAAGTGTAGGAAGTTATCAATTTATAAATCCTAGGACTTTCAGAATAAATACCCGTATTAGACAGAAGATAGGTATTCATTTTGAAAGTCCCCAAAATTTTATTAGAGAGAGAGAGAAAGGGACCTTACAAATGTAATACAACGTGTCCTCTCGAAGGAATCTAGCACGTCGTATAAGGTCGGTAGTTTATTATTTTTGTTTTGAAGATCTCCAAATCCAAATGGATTAGTGCATTCCTAAAAGGAGTCATGCACAACCCATAGGAGATCTTTTTGTTATTTAAATATTTTAAGAGTCTTTTGAAATCACAATGCCCAAAGTCCTCCGAAAGGAATCAAACTTTAGGCATAGAAGACCCGAATTCGTTTAATCTAAATTAATTATCAAATCTGACTATTAAAGTAGACCTTAACCAATCAAATTATCAAACTAATTTAGATTAAAGGAATTTAGAATTTAATTGATTAATTAATGGATTTTAATTAATAATATTCAGAAATTTTTAACAATTATAGGTTTATTAAAATATTAATGATTTAAGATTTGACTTAGAGATTTGGTTTTAATTGTTGGTTGAATACAACCTTTGTTTCACATCGAGACCGTGAAGTTTATTTCACCTTCCTTGGGGCTAAGCAAATAGCCTCGTAGACCTGGGTTACCTAGTGATACCAGGTATAATTAAGTAGCTAAAATTGATTAATGTTTGAAAGTTAATGAATTTTATTCAAAAGAAGTTTGATTGCAGATTTTAAGAGTTGTTTTAGCATTTCTAGAGTTTTAAAACAATTTTTGGATTTTTGGGAATTATTGGAATATTTTAATCATTTAATTAAGTGGGCAAAAATTGAATTTTTGATTAAAGGTGTTTTCTATAAAGTTAGTATTTTATTAAAATATTAGACCTTAATACGATCAGTTAGAAGGTAAGTTTGCTGAAATTGGATTTTTCTGGATTTAGTTATGACGGTTTGAAGTTTTGAACTAGTTTTGACCTATATTTGACCATTTTGTTGACTTTTTGAATTTAATGACTTTCTGGAAATTTAGTATTTTTATTAAATATTAGGCCTTATTATGAGTTGAATGCAACTTAGTTTGATTGATTTGGATTTTTCTTGAATTAGTTATGAATTTTTGAAGTTTGAACTATTTATTGAAGTTTTTAAATTTGGTTAATTAGAGGACCTTTTTATGGTTTTGCTCCAAATGATTTCCCAACTCCTTGAAATCAGCTCCAAAGATCAGGAATGACCTAAAGAGGGATTTCAAATTTTTTGGGAATTTATTGAAATTTTTAATAATTATTAATTATTTAAATCAATTAAATATTTAATTTCACTTAAAACTAAATTAAACTTTAATTGGCTGTCAAATCAGTTTGGTTTTATTTTTCATTGGTTAAGGATTCAATTCTGGTAAATTAGAGGTATTGTTTGTATTTTTTGAGTTTAAATTTGATTTATTACATTTTTTAGAAGTTTTAAGAGTCAATTAAGGGTTTAATTTAGACTTAATGAGATTTAGGCCTTTATTTTGAATTTTAAGGATTGTAAGTTTGATTTTGAGATTGATTAGAATTGATTGAAATTGATTTAGATTTTTATGTATTTTATTTGATTTATTTGGATTTATTGAAACAAAAGAAAAAGATCCTTAATGAAGGATCTCCTAAATCTACTAGTTGTTATAAGGTCAATTAATGTCAAATTGAAGTGTATTAGATAGTTGGCTATATGACACTAGTTTTATAAGTTTAAGTTTCATCCCAAAAGGAATGGTGTGTAGTTCACCTAGATTGTTCTAAATTTACTAAGACAATGTCCTTAATTGTTGTCCTTAGTGTCACTAGGTTGTAGGATAGCAAATCAATGTTCTCTAACCCTTTAGACACTAAATATAATCACAACATAGCAATCGTGAACAAAATAAAGTGCCCTAATACTCTATGGAAGGATTTTATAATAAATCATTTTAATCATAGGTTATATGATAACCTATGAACTTAAACGATTTATCATAAAAAAAGAATATATATGTGAAATTGGATTAAGTTTATTTATAGATATATGTAAACATATCCTAATTGAAGTTAATCCAAATTCCATAGTATGATCATATATAGTTTGTTGATATTTTAAGTTAAGTTAACATGCATTTGGAAATAATAAATTTTTTTTTTTGGGACATTTAGGCCATTTAAGGCAAACTCACACACACAACGCATACATATAGACTCGAACCTTGGACCTCTTAGTTGAAAGCCTAAGCTCTCAACCAATAGGCCAATGAGAGTTGTGTTGGAAATAAATTTTAGTTAAGCTATACATGATCATAGGTCTAAACTTATTTTTAGTGAAAGGCTGACCTTACACCATCTCCATAGAACTCTAATATGCAATAGATTTAGTTTGATTTGATTTGCATTTAAATTTACAATAATTTAGGTCAAATCAAGGCCCAAATTTTTGTAAATTCAAATATTAGAGATTTATGCATCAAATAAAATTAAGAAAATTATACGAGGTCAATCTTAAGCTCTGTCACATCTCTGCCAAAATTCAGCTCAAAATGATTTGTATAAATAATTTTAAAATTAAAATAGTGTTTTATGTATTTTTAAAATAGTTAATAATATAATAATTAAAATATTTTTATTATATTTTTAAAATAAAATAGAGATGAAACTGAAAAGAATGAGCCCAAGAACTCCAAAAATGGATGAGAATTGAAATTCCTACAAATTTTTGAAATTATGGTAATTTTCTGAATTATTTTAAAGTTTTGATAAACCGGGTCAAACGGCGGTGCTGACCCGAGACACGCGGCGTGCACGGATGCGGCCACGCGGATGGCGGTGGTCAAGCGGGACCCGCCACTTATCCAGCGCGGCAGGGCTTACGGTCGTCGGATTGATCTCAGCGCGGATCCGACTTCTGGGATTAAACCCGCGGTATCAGATCCAATCCGTGATGATCAAACGGCTATCTGGGATCCCACAGTTTGAACGGACGGACCAGATTTAGCCCGCTAACGATCTGACTAAACCGTGGTCGTAACGGGTCTCGGACTGGGTTTAATCACGGCCGTTGATCAAAACAGAGTAGATCCAACGGCTGCGAACCCGTCTTCTTCCTCCAGCCACCCGAAAGCCCTAGAAAAGAATTTTTTGTTTTGTATTTGCAAAATACCGAATCAAATGCTCTGAAATTTTAAACAGAGATTCAACAGAGCTTGAAGAGCGATGGGGAGGTATTCTTAAGTCATTTGATGCATTACTTAATGTGTTATTTAAGAACCTAGAAAACAATATAGAGTTTAGGATTTATCACCGTAGAATGGATCGATTGGGTTGATTCTTTCACGGTTGAATTTGTAGGCTGTCAACATGTTGTTCTCTTTCAGACTCCGAGCTCAGAGGATCACTGGAAGCAGAGTTGGACGGAGATGGCTCTCGGTCAACCACTGATCTCGCTGCCGGTAGCTTCGAAACGTCAAGGATCAATGGGAGAATGAAGGTTGAGCCCTAGGAAACCAAAAGGAAGTCTCAAGAGCTCTGCCGAGTGACTGGAATGCAGGATCAAGCCTAATGAGTCATTCCCGTCCTTTTGCCCTATTCAGTTGTTTGGAGCCAAAACAAGCGGCTGTGATTGATCAGGGAGGTTTTCTGGATGATTGACACCTGGCCTAGGTGGTTAGGTAGCAGGAGAAAGGACTGTACCGACTGGAATGAGCTGGCCACTCACTTGGCTTGTCCTCACATGGGAGGGGACCACAAGCCGTTAGGGCTCGAACCAGGGTTCAGGTTGGGTCAGGTTCGCTCCCAGGAAGGTTCTGGAATTGAGCTTGGGTGTTAGATTGGGCTGGATCAGGCTGGGGAGATTGGGGAAATTGTTGAGTTAGAGAGGGTGCCAGGACCTGTGCTAGGTCGGGTTGAGTTCGGAGAAGCTTCTAGAATCAGGTCTATAGGCTGGAATGGCCTGGTTCGGGCTGGGTTTCTTGAGTTGAAGAAGTAGACAAAATTAAAATCCTCTTGACCTCTTGTTGACTGTTTGACCAGTCAACAAGGGTCAAAGGCAACTGGGCTGGAATTATTTGGATTGAGATATGGGTCTGGCTTCAAGCAAGGAGGTCAGGTCTATAGGTTTGATCATGATGATAAGTCTTTACAGCTTAAGTTGACCAATTTGACCAATGCTCGGAGGAGTTGACTAAGTCAACTCATGATGTTCAGTTCAGAGAGATTTATATCATGTGATGGAATGGTTTTGAGTATTCACAGATGTCTTGATTGAATCATTTGCAATGATTTGATCAATTGGGTCTGATTTGACAAGGTTTAGGTTCAGTTGAGCGAGTCAACTAGTGGTAATACCAAGAAGTAATGGCTATCTTATTTCTTATTTAAGAAGTTTGCCTCTATTCTGGTTTGTGTTACTTTGGTTGTGATACTGGTTTTAACGGTATGGACGATGAGGAAGCAGATTTGCTGCTGCGCCTTGGATGGCCAGGGTTGGTTGGCAACCTTGGTGGTTCGTTTTTTTTTTGCTGCTTCTCGGTTTGAATTTTTTGTCTGATCCTTGGATGGCCCTTACCTGGCAACTAGGTGTCGGTCTGAGTCCGCAATTTTCCGTTTTAGCTTATCCTACTCTTTTTTTTTTGTTAATGTACGTTTTTCTTGTTTTTTTGTTGATTGTATTCCTATGGATGTGGCCCTGTTTGGGGCCTTCTGCTGTATCTTTTTCTTGAAATGGATTTTTAGTTTGCCAAAAAAAAAAAACTATTAGGCGCAAAATATCTTAGTATAGAAATAAACGATTAAGCATACTCTCTTACATTTTTAAGTTTTTGCACATACAACAAATTTGACTCTCCCTAATAATTTGTGTTTGCTGCTTTAAGGATCTATTTGAGACTATTTAGATTTTTTATAAAGGTGTTTGTAAAGTTGTTGGGAAAAAATTGTTTTTTTTTTAAGTTATTGTAGAAAATAGCTTCCTAGAAAAAAAATTAATGAAAGCAATGAAAAAATAATAATCATACAAAAACTGGAGCTAAGATCTAAAAAATAAAGCAGCGGTAAACTTGTCTCAAGTTATGCTTTCTTTGAGATAACTTTCTTACTACTTTCTAATACATAAATTTTTGTACTAAAAACTCACTTTAGAAATAAAAAAAAAGCTGCCTCAGACCATGCCATAGTTTGGGACAACTTACTTACTATTGTTAAAAGAAATTTTCTAGCACGAAAATTCAACGAAGTAGCGAAAAAAATAATGGCAAAAAACAGTCCCAAATGAAGTTAAATTTAAATAATTTTAGAACAAAATAAAAATCCAAACATATTAATTAAAATTTAAAAGTATACATGAAATATTTTTTAGCATACTTCTTGATGTATCATCAAAAAATTATCTTGATAGGGCACAAATCTCGAGGCAAAATCAAGCCGGAAATTTCAAAAATTAAATCTGGGATCACCTGAACTTCGATTTCAGCAAACTTACAGTCAAACTGAGCATCTCGGAAATACAAACCCAACGAAACTAAATTCAACTGAATCTGAGCCCAAATGAGTCCAAATCAAGGACCCGAAGTGCTATTGGAAGCTTCGTACCACTATTTGAGTTACCAAACGGTTTCCAAATATGACGAGCTTATAGTCGAATCGAGCGGCTCGACGAGAAGAATCCAACGAGCCCAATATCACCGAATTCCAAAATCAAGGCCTCCAAATGTCTGACAAACGTTCTATGATCAAGGGATTCAATATCGGCAGTACATCCAACCACTCTTCATTTACCCTTCATCTCTCACCTATTTATGGGTCATGCCACTACATAAATCTATAAATAGATCCCTCATTTCTCTTGAAAGAGGACCCAAGCAAGAAAGAGAAGAAAAGAAGAAGAGAATAGAAGGAAGAGAATGAAGAAGCACCTCCTCGACCACCACCGGAGTATCACCAGACCACCGCCGGAGTATCGTCGGACCACCACCGAAATTTCGTCGAACCACCGCCGGAGCTTCGTCGGACCACCACCCGAGGCCCTCACCTTCGTCGGACCACCACCTGAGGCCCTCACCTTCGCCGGACCACCACCTGAGACCCTCACCTTCGCCGGACCACCACCTGAGGCTCTCGCCTTCGCCAAATCATCACCTCTTGACTGGAGTTCTGCCAGACCATTACCTGAAGCCCGAAGTTCTATCGGTCCATCACCTGACACCCGGACTTCTGTCGTACAATTATTACTTGTAATCTGATCGCCCTTGGAGGCGAGTCAGCCCATTGTAACCAACTTAAGTTCTAGTGGAATCATTTTTAACTGGGCCATGCCCCATGGTTTTTTCCTTTTTTCAAGGTTTTACACGTAAAAATCTTATGTTTTCTGTGTGTGGGCTGGATATCCGTGCAACGTTAAGACGTAGTATTCTAACTCTATCGCCGCGTATATTCTAGCTCGCAACACTTCTCTTACATGAATCTTTCTTCTCTTTGTCGCACTGCCCTTTATTCAACATCTGAGCAAGAAAATCTTATCTCCTTGATATGATAAGTAGATGGACTGCCATTCCTTCAACTTCCATAAGAAAACTCCTAAGTCCTAACTGATTAGAAATCTACTGGTTTTAAATGCTATGAGAAGCATGGCAAATCATTATTATTTCTTTTTTTTTCCCTTAAATTATATCAGAATAATATGATATAAAAAATATGGTGAACAAATTTTTTAAATATATATTATTAAAAATTAATTAATTAATTAATAATAATAATAACAATAATAATGTCGACCCAATTGCGTGTTAGATTTGTGATTGGACAATAAGCTACATAGTTTCTATTTTCTTCAACTTTTTTCATTGGTTATATCGGCTGAATCCAATTTTTTTTATAAGTTTTTTTTTTATTTAATTTAGTAAACACATAGCTGTAGTTTATTAATTTATGTTATATTATTTTGTTGTTTGATGATTGTTAGAAATAAGTTTCATAAGTAGGTTTTGCTCAATGGAAAATTAAAAAAAATTAAAAAATAATTTCTCTCAATCATCAAATAATAAAATAATATAGGGAAAAATAATAAACTGCTGCTATTTAACCTTATTAAAATTGGGTTTACCCAACTAAGTTTAAAAAATATTTTTAAAAAACTTGGAAGAAAAAAAAAGATTCTTCTAACGAGCAACTGGTCTTCTAATATAAACAAAAAATAAAAAAGTAATTTTCAAAATCTATTAAAAGATTTGATATAAAAAGAGAGAGAGAGAGAGACAAATGGCCTCTCAAATGGTCGATTGAGTTTTATTAAATAAATAATTAATGAATTAAAAAAACAAAATATTGAATATTAAAAAAAATAGGTTAGCACACAGCCGCCCGTCAAAAAGGGCAACCGGGCCTTCATTAAAAAAATTTGAATATTTAAATTTTCTTTTATTTAAATAAATTATTTTTTTCTGACTATATTTTTATTGTGACATTTGCATAAATAAGAAATGTTGGTTGTTAACACTATAAAATGAGTTAAATGTTAAAATATAATACCTTGTACAGGAGGGTGAGTCGATAGGCTTTTCTTTAAAAATGGTTTACGGTGTTATCCTGATTGTAGCCTGTAACAAATAACTGATTATGCCGACGGGCAGAGAGTGACGACTCTTTATTGATTTAATAAAATCACCTATAATGATAATTAATTAATTTGATAAAAGATAATTCATATAACTGATGATCAACTGGGAATCAGTTGAGATAAAATATGTTAAAAATACTATGTTAAAACGAAATGTCCTACCTACTAAATTATACATTGATGTATACATATATAATATATTAATAGCACTGATGACATTGACAGATACATTAATATCATTGATAATATTTGATGTATTGATAATATATAAATAGATTATGCAAATGAATAGACAAAATAGATTTCTTTAAGGATTTATGATTGATTATGCACCGTTATTTTACCTATTTATTGAATTATATACTTATTGATTTTTAAATTCATCATAATGATTTTTGCTTTTATTATTAATCCTTTTGAGTTTTATTGATAATATCTGGTCATCAACTACATTGACTGCTATTAATTATTGATATATCGTCATAAAATTATCATGATCGTGCACGAATCTTGAAGCCAAAATCAAGTTGGAAATTTCAAAAATTAAATATGGGATCAACAGAACTTCAATTTCAGCAAACTTATAGTCGAATTGAAAGTCTCGGAAATACAAACCCAACGACACCAAATTTGATCCAATTCGAGCTCAAATTGGTCCAAATCAAAGGCCCGAAGCACATTCGGAAGGTACCAATCATAATTTGGATTATCAAAAAGTTTTCAAACATGACATGCTTATAGTCGAATTGAGCAGCTCGACGAGACAAATCCAACGAGCACAAGGTTGTTGAATTTTGATATCATTATGACATTTAAAGGCCCAATAAACAGTCTATGATCGAGGGATTCAACATCTGCTAGCTGTTCATTCAAACTACTCCCAACTTGCCCATGATGACCTCCTTATTTAATGTTCATGCCACTCTCAGACAACTATAAATAGACCCCTCATTTTTAGAGAAAGTGAGAGCCTAAGGGGGGAAGAAGGAGGCCCAAGCAATAAGAGAAGAGAAGGAAGGAAGGAAGAGACTCCTCCTCGACCACTGTCGGACTTTCACCTAGTACCCGACTGACATTGAAGTTCAACTCGACGTTGGACCTCCGCTTGTCGCCGAATTTCTAACTGACGTCTGACCTCCCCTCATCTTCGAATTTCTAATTGACGCCGGACTTCTACCCGACGGCGGACCTCCGCTCGTCGCAGGATTTCTACCCGATGTTGGACCTCCGCTCATCGCCGGATTTCTACCCGATGTTGAACTTCCACTCGATGTCGGACCTCTGCTCGTCACCAGATTTATACCTAACACCGAACTTTTGCCCGTCGCCGGACATTCGTCGGACTTCTACCAGACATCGGACTTCTACCCAACATAAGTCTTCTACTCAACATCGGACCTTCGCTCATCGCCAAATATCTACCTGACGTCGAACCTCCGCCCATCATCGGATTTCTACCCGACACCGGACTTCTACCCAATGCCAAACTTTCTTCAGATTTCTACCAGATGTCGGACTTCTGCCGTCACCATTCTTCTACCCGGCCACCAACTAACGCCGGACTTTTGCATGGCCTTCATGCAATTGATTACGAACCTCTATCGCCCTCTGATAACGATCTTTCTGACCACTGTCGTTCGCCAACTATGATCCTTTCAACTTCCATCGTCAGACAACGGTCAGTCAGACCTCTGTCACCCCGATCTTTTCATCACCCGTCGACTACAATCCTTTCTACTTATGTCGGCAAACAACGATCCTTCCGACCTCCGTCACCCACCTATTATGGTCCTTCAGACCAGACGAACACGTCAACAGTGATTTTTTGTATCATCACCATGTAATGTACTCCTTATGATGTACGTCAAACCAAGGCTTCCCCCTAAGGAATGACCTCATTTGTAATCAACTACAAATACTAGTTGATTCATTCAAACTAGGCTATGCCACGTGATTTTTTCCCCTTTTCAAGGGTTTTACATGTAAAAATATTGGTGTCTCTTGTGAATGTCGCATACTCTCTTTTTATCTGTATGCGTACTGGATCTTCGTACAAAGCTGAGACGTTAAACTTTATATTTCTCTACCTCCGCGAATATTCCAGGACGCAACAATTAACATTCATCGTTTTAAGTGCAAAATTATTAAAAATGTTTAAAATTTTTTATCTCATTTTAAGTGATTTCTTATTATTTTTATTATAATTTTCATTTCATCATTTTATTTTAATAATTGCTTAAATCATAACCATTTTTTCTCTTTCATAATAAACAAGATAGCTCAAGGGCAGACTTGTTTTCGTAAAATAAAGCTCGAGCTCAAACTTAAACTCGATTAATTAATCAAGCTCAAACTGAAACGATGAAATCGGGCTCAGCTCTAGTCTTTTAAACCCTAAACTTAAAAAAAAAAAATCTCTTTTTCTTAAATAAATAAATTAATTAAAACACTTTTTCTTTTCATAAAATAATACAATAATCAAATAAAAATATGATCCACATTTTAAAAAATATTCCATAAGCCAATAATGTTTATTTGCATTAACAAAGCAAAGGGAGCCGAAAAATTGGAACCGATCACATAAAACTGATGAATACGATTCGCTCTTGTTTTGTGACTAAGGTTTCAATTTTCAACGGTCGCTGTACAGAGTTTTAATTTTTTTTATACGTTAACAATTTATTTATATTAATTTTCCCGGTTTTCATCTAATGTGAATTGAATGCCTTCTTGCTTATCCCAGAAGCCAAGAACCTGCTCCAGTGGGCCCTACCGCAATCCTGACGTCGGACCATCCAAGGAAGAGATCAGCTGTTTAGCCTAAATACCAAACTCCGTAAGTTTTTAAAATTTTCACATATTTCTGGAACCACAGAATATGACCCAATCACTGAGTTGATATAGCAAAGTAATTAAGCACAAGGTTCGCATCTGTGGTCCCGACGTGCTGTTCCAGCTAATTTAAAAAGTTTGTAATTTAAAGATGATGAAGGCGGGCCCCATTATTTATGCACTAAAACCTTTGGATACGCCGGTGCTTGCGGATTACGAAAGGTTTTGGCGCTTGGCAGACAAGATAAGCTTGTGGAATATTAGATGCCTATAAATTTTAAAATTCCTTCTATTTTGACCTCTCTCCAAATTAGCTTAATTTTGTCTATATTTATATACTCAATATCATTAAAAATGTATATATAAATTATTATTTTTTAAAAAAACATTCATTTGAATTAAATCAAATATATTTTAAATTAAATAAAAAATTAGCTCTTTCTAAAATAATTTTTTATACAAAAATTTTTAGTTCAGTAAAATTTTGAACCAAAAAGATGCTTTAAAAAACAGTAAGATAGCTGTCCCAAACAAAATAAGTGCATCAGTGCATTCGATGCAAGAATAACGGGTTAGCGAGTCAATCCGAACCTGACCTATTTTTCAAACGGGTCGGAAATCCGAACCCAAACCTGACCTATTTCACAAACAGGTTGACCCAAACCCGAATTTTTTCAGATCGAGTTTCGGGTCGTTCCAATTTTTGACACCCCTAAAAAATAGTGGTAATATGGTAAGAATATTTTGCTTGGAAAAAGATATCACTTACAAATAGATAAATGAAAAGAGCATGATAGAAGTCAAAGTTTTATGTGGAAAACTAAAAAAATGAGAAAAAGTATTGTGCTTAGAGACCAACTAGATTTTCGTTTAGGACAATTTTCTTATTGCTTCTTAACGGAGCTTTCTAACAAAAAAATTTTAATTTTTATTCTAGAAAGCTACTTTAAGTAGCAATAAGAAAGTCACTCAAAAGAAGCATAAATCTTCTTTGTGAGCATTGATCACAAAAAATTTCATGTCCCGTTCAATATATATTAATATTTTTACAAAATATCATATTGATTATCAGAACTACAAAATAAATTTAAGAGTGCTTTGATATGGTGCATGAACAGTAAAATCATTCAATGAATCTAATTTATAAAACCAAATATATTTTTTGAAATTCTAAAAATAAGAATTTAGGTAAATTTTAGGAAAAATGCATTTTAATGTTAGGAAAAATATCAAACAACGCATTTATTAATTCAAAATAATTGCTTTGAATCATTCTAAATTTTGTCAAAATCATTTGGAGTAATTTCCAATATTAATATTTTGACTACTAAATATAGTAAAATACATTTTAAATTTTAAGAAAATTTGGACTTAACTTGCAAGTTACTCAGAATGATTTTTCAATAGAAATTTTCACAACAAAAAACTTTAAACTTGCAAAGCAATCCTTATTGTGTAATTAAAATAATTAAATAAAAGAGTATTTAAGCGATTAAAATTAATATATTAAGAAAATCATTTCAATTTGAATTTCTAGTTTGATCAAAGTAAAACCCCAAGGAAAATAATATATTTTCACAGGCTAGCCGAATCTACATAGTTGGATCCACATTATGAAAAAATAGAGGACTGTATATTTGTCCCTAAACTTTAGTTAAACTAGAACCTGGAATTGGAGATTATAAATAACCTATTAGCTTCTAAAGCCTTTAACTTTCTAACCTGACCTCAAAATTAGATTATTCAAAACGCAAAATTGATCATCTTTTCAAGCTCAACAAGATGGTTCAATGAAATAACCTAGTCGTGGACTATCAAACCATGCACCAAACTCTATGGCCGATATTAGATGGTGAAATTGATTCCTCACCTACATGAGGAGATTTGGGGAAGAAGCCTCCTCTAAATTTGCTGGAGACCAAACCATGAATCCAAACTTGAGCTTTCCCATCTTCACATCAAATAAAAGGCCTCAAAGAAAGAAGAAAGTATTGATTAATTGCTTTAGGTGTCAAGAGGAGGGTAAGGAGATAGAGTGGAGTTCTAACGACCCATCTAATTCACATGTTATTTTAATTTGTGTTACTTTATTGCTTTTACTTCACTAGGAATAAGGTCTTATTATCTCCAATAGTTTCTTAAATCTAGTTTTAACCAACTCCTTGGATTATGTATCAAGCATTGTCATGATGAAGAAATTTGATAAACTTGAAATATATATGCAATCTCTCTAGTCCAAAGATTGGCTCTATCCTTTTACAAAAACCTTAAGAAGGAATAAGCTCATATATTTAGAGTACATGGAAGTGATGCTACAACCAAAACCTCCACTAAGGAGAGAGAAGATTAAGCTCATGGAGGTGATCAATGAAGTTAATGATAAGGATGCTTCAATTGAACCTATGGTTTCTTTCAATCTTTCTCGCCCTATAGAGATCAATACCGACAACAATACTTAGAAATATGTAGTTGATAAAACATATAATTATGTCACTATTGAGATTTCAAATTCCAAAATATCTTAAATAAAGTCAGAAAATGTTGTTGTTGACTTCACAATGAGAGAACACTTGGGCATTGGTCAAGAAGTTGGTACAAAAATAATGTAAGCTCATGAACCGACGATGAGTGGTCATTTAGATGCTCAAAACTCATGGTGATATTTTGGAGTGAATATAAACCTTTTTTATCCTTTACCAAGTTATTGATCATATGAATTTTAACAATCCTCCTACTTTAGATGTGACCTTAATGTAGCGTTAAACTAAAAAAGCTCAAGTTGTTATGGAGGAGAAAATTTTAAATTTTGTTGATGTGGAAATTAGTATTGGAACAAACTATTTAAGGTTTTTGAAGTCATTAATGAAATTAACTAGGTAATTTGCATAAAGATTAAGCTAATTCTATGAATGAAAAAGAGGGAGCTCAAGCCTATCCTGGAAATAGTTCTAAGAAGCAAAACTCTATTCTTGTTACCCAAAGAGAGAGGAATGAGAGACAAAGATCTCAGCAAAAAGGTTAGAACATTTGCACGAGGAGAACACCTCATTGAAATATAAGCTGATTTCTAATAAATTCCTGGTCGCATGGTCTATGTTAGAGTACTGTTTATTAATCTTCATTTAATTAGTTGTAGTACTATTCCTCAAGAGATCTCTTAATATCCAACTTTTGGTTATCATGCTAAAAAGCATGTCTTCTTTCATAGTTATTATTGTTTTGAAAAATAAACTTTGAATTTAGGTCATATTTGATTATTTTGGTTATTAATATATCTTCTTGTACTCAAATACTCAATGAAGTTGTGAAGTGAGTATTTATTTTTAAAGTCCCTAAAAATTTGATAACCCAAAGAAAAGAATGTAACTTTATGAAAATTTTAGAAAGGTAATTATAAATTTTTTTTTACATTAAGGTAATAAAGTGAGGCAGCAAAAGCACTATTTAGGATTTAGGATTTTGAATTTTTTCAATTAATAGGGCCTTTTTAGCAAAGAAATTTCTCTACCTCGTCTCAAATTCCAATTTTTTACATGATCCTTCGTATTTTCACTCGCATCCTCCGATCCCTTTTAAAGATAATTTACATGTTTATCAAGAGTGGAGACTTTTATAAATATGACTTTGTTTAGGCCTTCGAAATCCCTTCTATTAAGAGATAGCTGACATTTTGAATTTTTGTAGTATTATTCCTCCTCAAATAATGTTGAATTATTTTGCATAATTGTCTCTTCTGTCTTCTTCGTTCAAGAAAACATAATAGAAACATAGTATTGATTTCTTTCGATATATATTCTATATCAAGACCTTCATTTTGTTCACATTTTATTTTCCTCTTGACAAATTAAGATACTTAGGCTTCATTTGGGACGGCTTTTTTCATGCTTCTTAAAGCAGCTTTTTAGTACAAAAACTTTTGTATTTAAAAGCTGCTTTAAGAAGTAGGAAAAAAAACTATCCCGAATGAAACCTTAATCTTGTGAACAAGGTAAAAGAGTAGACGTTAAAATGCTTTTTTGTCAAGTTGGCCAAGAGTTGGTCAATTAAGATAAGGCTAAGTAAATTAATAAAAGACAAGTTTGCACAACCTATTCCTCTCATTGATGTGAAACATTTTCCTCTTATAGATGAGTTATGTATGTTTGATTTAAAATAGTGAATTGATATGGTTGAATCCCAAAATTTATAATTTGACTCTATGCAGATTGCTTGTTATTAGTCCATCTTGCATATTATGGCGGCGGCAATAGAGACTACAATGGGTGCTAATGGTGGTCGGTGACAATGATGACAGAGGCAGCAATAGTGATGGACCCATTGGCAGCAACAATAAACACCATTAGTAGTGTCAGACATGGCGATGACAAAGCTAGTGGCTAAAGTAACAAAGCTGATGGTGATGGAGGAGAAAATTAAGAGCTTAAAACAACACAAAATTTGAATTCATCATATTTAGAGATAATTTCCAAATACATAGAAAGTAAAATAATAAATTATTTTAAATATCTAAAAATTTCATACTCTTCAAGTAAAAATGTAATAGAGTGTTCTACACTTCTACTTGATACAGGCGACCAAACAATCACTAATATATCTTTATTAAAAAAAAAAGTAAAAAACAAAGGAAAAGGTCTATAAGAATAATGGCATTACTTGCAGACCTGAATTATTTATATAATTGCTGGCGAGTCAGCATGATGAAATAATTTCGGGCTGCTGATTGCCATTAGTGGTTGGGAATAGCATATAATTACATTTTCCTATAATTTCTTCTAAATGAAAGACAAATTTTTTTAATAATACAAAGCCCCAAGCATTATTATGAGGAATACTCTTCAATAGCCTTTATTTTGGACGTGTGGATTAATTGTGATAACTTGATTTTGTTTGAGATTATTTTTTTGTTGCTTTCTAAAATAGTTTTTTAGTACAAAAATTTTTAGTTAAAAAAAAAATGTGTACTAAAAAATAACTTTAAAAAGCAGTAAGAAAATTGTCTCAAAAAAAAACTTCATAATGAAAAAGAAATAATTATAGATAAGTGTTGATAAGTTTTAAAAATGATTTGAAAATCATTAAATTTTTTTATTGTTATTATTTGAGGAGTAATTAATGAAAATTAAAATAATAATTGAGAAAAATTATAGATAATTTAATCAAATTTATTTACTTATTTAATAAAATATTACTATGCCTTAAAATTCAAATAATGCAAATGAAAAATATGGATTTCCTAAATTATAAGTTTTTAATAGGATTTATTCATTGAAAGAGTGTCATGCTCTCTATAGTCCCTCTTGTTTTTTTTTTCCACTTAAAAAAAATGGTTTCTCGCAATAAGTCAAATTTCACTTTTTTGT
>NW_021318679.1:0-38072 GCF_001605985.2 Dendrobium catenatum
CTGTCAGGAGATCCGGTTCCATAGCTGATGCCGACACTTTGAGAGTGTGAACAGACGAAGGATTCGCTGCCTACACCTGGAGAGGTGAATAGTCGAAGGGTTCCTCTGCCGACACTTTGAGAGTGTGAACAGTACGAAGGCGTTTCAGCTGCCTACACCTGGAGAGTGTGAATAAGCCGAAGGGTCACTGCCTACACTAGGAGAGTGTGAATAGTCGAAGGGGTTCGCTGCCACACTTCGAGATGTGAATAGTCCAAATGATTCTCTACCTACACTTGGGGAGTGTAAAAGGACGACGGTTCTCTACCGCACCGCAGGGAGTGGTGAAAAGAGTGTGTTGTAAAGGCTTCTCCGCCTTTACTGTGGGTGCAAAAGGAGGAGTCACTATTGGTATTAGTGAAATACTCAGGGGTGCCTCTGGGGATGGATTGTAGGTATGGTTTAGACGAACCACTATAAACTGGTGTTTCATTTACTTTTACTATTTTTTCGTTTTCCGCATTTAATTCTTAATCTTAAAAAACTCTGTGGTTGAAAAAACTTTTTCTACAAAACTTAAAAGAAATAATTTTTATTTCGGTTCAATAGTTTTTAAGAGGGCTTTTAAATTTTTTAAACTTACAATTCACGCCGCCCCCCTCTTGTAGCCTTTGGGACATTAATTAGGCTTAACAACCTAATTATAGACTCAAAAGTGGTATCAGAGCTTCGTTTCAAAATTCATAAGTTGAAACTACTTTTTTATTAACATTAGATGGCTATATTTGGAAAACGAAACACACCTGAGGATTACTCTATCACTAGACCTCACTGTTGACAATTTCCTTTTGATTTTTAAAACACGCTGGTCTACTTTCTTACAGTCATTGATATCGCATGTGGATGCTATTGTCCAGGAGGCTACACAAACATAACTAGATTAGTTGATGGAGTCTATTGTTAGAATACCTTTTGTAGATTTGGACATATGAAGATGTGACTTTAGCATAATTAATGTCAAATGGTTTCTAAATAGTTCTTTTGTGCTTGAAAATCTGAAGACTACATGCTGGTTTCTACTTATAAAAGTGGAAAGGACATATTGGGATAGGCTTTGTATAACTTATGAAGGGACAAATTGAGGTTAAGCAATCAAGACTCAATCTTGTTACATGACTATGAATTGTTTCGCATGAAACTAATTGAATCTATTCTCTGACAATGTACACAAGATTCACACAAATTGTCACTTCTTTATGCATTGCACTTAGTAGGGAATTAACTAATGCTGAAATGGTAATAAAATTCTTTGATGTTACTACTGCTTATGATGTAAATTACTGCAATTACAGAGGTCTAAAGATCTTAACATTTACTCTATGACAATCTTCTTGGTTCACTCATTGCTTTATGAGAAGAAGTAATCAAAGAAAGATTGATGTAGGTGAACCACGAAAGGAGAAAAATATTGCACTAAGGTGGAGAGTCAGAAAGTGAACACTCACACCTGAGGTATGAAGATGTATTGGACTGAGAGGGCTTAGACCAATTCAGAAGCTTTTCAAAGAGGGGGAGCAGAAGGACGCCAGCAATTTAGAACATAAGGTAAGTTTAACAGAAATGGCAGTTTCTAAGAAGGTGATTTGTTTGAAATGCAAGAAACCAGATCACATAAAGACTGGATTGCCAAAACTCAAAGCCACTCCTAGCAAGAAGAAGCGTAGAGGAGAAACCAATGGTAAAGAAGGGCAGAAGAAGTTTCAAAGAGCTTTCATGGGCGGACTCAGCTTCAGGACTCATCTGAGACTTTGAAAAGAAGAAGAAGTCACCAACCTTTGCTGATAGGCTGAAATGTGAACAATCAGATTAAGGAAGAGGTATGTGACTATAACCTATGATGAATATTTGAAGTTTTGAACACAGCCAAGAGCTATAGGGAAAATGAAAAAGATGGCATGCTAGGTTTAGGTATTTAAATTAGAAGAGCTTAGAAGGAACATGAATCTTAGGAAAGATCATGCTTTAATAGATGACAACCACATGAAATTACTTTGATGAATATTGATTGACTTGAATAAAATGGTTGCAGATTTTAAAATCATCCTATGCTACTTGAAAAAATTTTAAAAATTTAAGATGAATTGAGAGAAAAATATATCGATCAATTATACAAATCAAATCTTGGAAGATATGAATTCATTTATAAATTTGACAATAAGAGGCTCTGGGAATAATAGGATTTCCCCCCAAACTTTTTGAAGATTTTACAAATCCTAAATATTTAGTCTAAATCATGAATATCTTTAGAAGACAATCATTATGGAAGAAACATAGAATATTTTTCCTAATGGTTAAATGTATAATTGTGGATTTTTGGACATTAGCTCACACCTGTACTATGAAGATAAAATCTATTTGGTTGTGGAGAACTAAGAATGCATAAACCTAGACATATTCATACATGCATCTGATTATAAATTTCTTAAAGGGTGACCCAACTTATTTGGGTTCCCAGGTCTAAAATTTTTGAAATTTATTTGCAGGTTTGCTTCTCCACACACCTGTGGATAGCAATGGTACCTGCGACAGCGGATGTGAAAGCATATGACTGGAGCATTCTGCTCCAATTCATAACACGGGAAGCCCAGAATGGAGGCTAAGGTTTACACTTGGAGATTAATCACCACAATGAAAGTGGTTGGATCAGGAATGATTGGAAATTCAAAACTTTTTCAAAGATAATATGCTATATGGCTTTAAGGCTTAACATAATCTGTTAAGTTATAAGTCAGCTAATTTGATAAGGGCTATAATGTTGAAATTTTTACCCTACTAGATGGCATATTAAGCCTAAATGGAAAAGAAGTCTTAAATGGAAAAGGCGTTAACAATATTACATGCTAGATTTGAATTTTATTCTTTCTCCCTACCTGCTTTTTTTTTAAAACTGTTTTCTGATGATCATGGCTTTGGCATAGGAGACTTTGTTCATTCAGTATGAAAAACTTAGTGAGAATATCAAAAGAACTTAGTGAGAGGTTATACCAAAACTAGACTTTACTAAGGACCACCTTTGTGATGCATGTCAATTAGGAAATAAGTGAAGTCCTCCTTTAAGTCCAATAAGGATCTTAGGACCAGTAAAACCTTTGGAAATCTTCACATGGATCTTTTTGGACCGTAGGAACTGTAAGTTTGAGGGAAGGTAATGATTTGTTATAGTGGATGATTTCTCAGATTCACATGGGTTAGATTTTCTTTTTTCGTAAAAGTGAATTCATATTTGAGGATTCAAAAATTTTTTTCACTTGGATTCAAAGAAAACTAGGATGTAAAATTAATCTCTTACAAGTGATCATGAAGGAGAATTTGAAAATGAAAGTTTTTAAATTTTGTAAAGAAAAAGGATTGATCACAATTTTCTGACCTAGAACCTCACAAAACGGTGGTGGTTGAAAGGGAAAAATGATGAACATTAATAGAAGCCGCCGAGCAATGTTGCAGATTACTCACTTCCTAGATATTTTGGGCTGATGGCGGTTAGCACTGATGTTATGTTCTGAATAGGGCTGAATATGAGATCAATATAAATAAAAAACACCCTATGAGCTTACTAAAGGTTAGAACACCCTAAACTTGTCACATTTGCTGTTTTTTGGTACAAGTTGTTCATACATAACATTGGAAATCTGCCTTAGGAAAATTTATGATCCAAAATCAGAATGAAGGAATTTTTGTTGGATTATTCAAGTGTTGGAAATCTTATAGGGTATTCAACAAAAGAACATTAGTCATGAAGAAACCACACATGTTGTATTTGATGAAATCTGGAAATTTGGAAGAGCCAAATTGTTTGAAAGAAAGATTGAGGAAAAAACTCCCAAAGATTGAGAGATTAAATTTGAAGAAAATATTGAAGAAAATTTGGAAGAGAAAAACCCTTTTGCCTAGGAGATTTGAAGATTTTTCTTAACAAACACCAAGGAATTGATTATAGGTGAACCTAATGAGGTTGTTGAATTAGGCGAATGGATTAAACAAGGAAAGTCAATCATTCAGCCTTTATTTCAACATAGAACCCACTAATATTGAAACAAGCACTTTTTGTGAGAATTTTGGATATTGGCCATGCAAGAAGAGTTGAATCAATTTTGTAGAAATAAGTTTGGGAATTTAACTTTCAGGCCAAAAGATCAAAGTTGTGTTAGGAAACCAAGTGAGGTGTCAAAATAAAATGAGACTTAAGGAGAGTAGTCATAGAAATAAGGCTAGATTAGTTGCTAAGGGTATAATCAAATTAAGGAATGATTGAGGAGGTACCTTTGCCCCTGTAGCTAGACTTGAAGCAAAATAGGGTTTTACTTGGCCTTTGCCTATTTTAAGGCTTTTAATTATTTCAAAATGATGTGAAAAAGTGCCTTTTTTGAATTGGGTTATTGAAGAAGACGTTTTTTGTAGAAACAACCTCCGGATTTAAAAATTCAAAATACCAAAATCATGCTTTTAAGTTAAGAAGCATTTATGGATGAAACGGCACCTAGGCTTGGTTATGAAGAGGTGAGCACCTTCTACTGAAGATCTTTTTGAAAAAGAAAGGTGTGGATACAACTCTCTTTTAAAGAAATATTGGTAATGGAAATACTCATGTTCAAATTTTATGTGGATGTATAATCTTGGATCTTCAAATTAAAAATCTTTGTTGATGATTTTTCTAAAATAATGAGAATGAATTTTTGAAATGAGTCTTAATGGGAGATTTAAATTACTTCTTAGCCAAACTAAATATACTAAGGACATCCTCAGAATATGAAATGGAAATGCTAAAACACAAACTTGTTAGTACACCAATGAGTTCGTAGTTCAGTGGATAAGGACTTAGGGAAATCTGTTGATTTCAAAAGAAATATAGAAGGGATTATTAATCTTTGCCTTTAATTTGACTGTTAGCCGACTAGATTAATATTCAGTGTTGCTTACTGGTGCTAGATTTCAATCAGATCCAAAAAAATCACATTTGAACAGCAGTGAAAAAGAATTTTAAGTTACTTACTAGGAACTCAAACTTTAGGATTTTGGTATCTAAGTTTAGCTCTTCATTTGAAATTGTTAGTTTATTCAAATCTGACTTTTGCAGGGCTGTGAGTGGATAGGGAAATAGCACTTCTGGAAACATGTCAATTCATTTGGAAATTTTCATTAGTTTCTTGGTTCCAGTAGAAAACAAATTTCAGTAGCCTATCGTACTGCAGAAGCAGAATACATTGCATTAGGAAGTTGTATGGCATTAAGCTACTTGGTTAAAACAACAGTTAATTGATTTAGGGTTAACTTAGTAGGCACTATCAGATTTTGTGATAATAACTAGTGCATATTTGTATTTCCAAAATTCTTATTCAACATTTCTAGAACCAAACACATTGACATAAGGCATCATTTCATTAAGGGATATGTATCAAGGAGAAATTGAAATCACAACATGTTTCAAATGAAAATCAAACTGCAGACATGTTTACAAAAACCTTTTAGCCTTTGATACCTTCAGTACTTTTAAGACAAGGCTTGGGTGTAATTGATATTGAATGCTAAATAAAATGTTTTTGCAACATTGATTTATTTATGTTTTCTTAGTTTATTTGTTTTTGGTTTTTGTTATGGACATTTTTGTGATTTTTTGAGTGTTTTGAATGAGTTTAATTTAGAGTCTGGGTTTTATGTCTTTGTTTTCTATGTTTTGAATCTTTTGTTTGATTTACTTCAATTAAATTCAAAAATCAAAAAATTGGTTAGAAAACGATCTGGGAAGAATGTTTTCGGTACTGACGCAGGTGTGGAAAAAATTCAGTTTTTGCGTAATATTAACCGTTTTGAGACGCAATTTTTTTAATTAGATAGTCTGTATGATCTGCACGATCATCCAGGACGAATTTTTTTTCTCTTCCCCCAAATGTCGAGAGATTGAATGCCAGCGGCTATGGACTGATTAAGACAGTTTTAATTGTGAAGTTCGTCAGTTACGAATTTTGGTTCGTCAGACGAGCAGACGTCGTTAATTGTAGGGACAGATTTTCATAGACATTAAAATGAATTAACTTTTTCGATCGTCCTACGAAAAATTTCTGTCTGTACGATCGGTTCAAGTTCAAAAAGCCTGTATAAGGACTCTTCTTAAATTGTGTTGATTATGATAATCGTTTATATTTTGGATGAATTTGATCGTCTGTACGAAATATTTTCGTCCAGCGAACGATGAATTTTGTCCAGGACAAACTGTTTTCGTCCAGGACGACGTTCATTTTTATTTAAATATGAACGCTTTCTAAGTTCAACATCACATCTCCAAACTTCCCTTTTCAATCCCTGTCGACTTTCAAATCGACAATGGCCTCCTCAAGCAAGAGACAAAGGTGTTGGCAAAGAAACCCACAGGAATGCTCTGAAAATTTCCTGTCAAAAGAAAATGAGGAATCCTTTTTCGTCTTTGGCCTTTACTTAAATTATAACGCCTTCAGCGAATTTCTGATCAAAGCCGAGATACACTTTAAGGAAATGCACCTTTTTCCTCCACTCTGACTCAGTTTCAATTCATTCTTCTCTCGTCCATCTTTACAATAATCAAACCCTTTAATCTACTTTCTAGGCCAACATGAGTTTTTAATTCTAACACTCCAGTGCATTAAGTCTTTTGTTTTCAAACAAAAAGTTTGAAATCACCAAGCACGACATTGGTGCCTTTGAACGTTACGAACTGAAGGATATAGAGCCCACACCCTATATGATTGAAACCACTTTCAATGTATGAGTGTCAATAGGGTAATTTGACAAAGTGGTGCTTGACTATCATGTTGCTAGGATCTCGTATACCAAAAATGCCGCGATCACTCTAGCATTATCCTTCGATATCTTCAATTTCTCTAAAGCTGGTGATAGGATCAATATTAACCTCCTCTCCTTTTTTTATTCTATACACTTTTTGATTATGGAATGTCAGTCCTTTCCGTCGGAAGCCAACTTATCATTATAATCATCTCTATGGGCTTTCAGAAATAGGACAGCAAAAGCAGAAGAGAAAAAGAACATCTCATTTAGGAGACATTTAGTTACATACATTTTGGAAAAGAAATACAACTTAGTGCATCCTGATGGATGAATATAGAAGAGCCAGTGTACTTATAATGATGCTTCCTCAGATGCTTTTTCAAGGAGGAAAAAAGGTGAAAGCACATGCGAGCTGCTTCAGAAGGAGAAGAAGGAGGGAGCAAACTCTGCACCTGCGTCAGATTATCGGAATCTAATTGAGAATTGATAGACTTAGAGACTCATGTTGATCAAAGATTTTGATAACTTGATGCTCAATAACTTTTGTAGCAGCAACAAGACATTTGGGTAGCATCAGAAATTGAAGTACATGAAATTAATACCAATGTTATGTTATGGCCTCCTACTTTCAACCTTTTTGGTGGCATTCCTCTCCTTCCTCCAGACCGCATGAGATGAGAGATGAATTTCTTTGTTTGTTGTACTCGGTGTTTTTATTTAATGTTTTGTTTGTTGTGTTTATTTTTAGTGTTTGTTTTAGTTTATCTTATTAAAAAGTCAGTGTATTTTTCTTAGTTGTTAATATTATGAAATGAATTGTATGCCTTTTCAATTAATTTTAATCTGTTTGTAGTTGGATTTAATTTTGATTTGTTTTTGGAATGTGGTTATTTTTATGAATTCATTAGTCTTATTTAATCTTAATGTTGTGCTTTAATAGATTGTAATTTGGGAAATTAATTAATCATTAGAAATCTCAGTCTTTCAAATTTAAAAGTTGTTTATAACTTGTATATAATTAAGAACTTTTAAATTCATGTCTATGTCATTTTAGACTACATAAAGTTTAATATATTATTGCAATATAGATATTTCTTATTTTGGTATTTCTATGCTCAAAGTGATATTTATTGCACTTAGAAATATTTGAAATTTTAGATTATTGATTTTGGAAAGCATTTGGTCTCAATTACTCTTGAAAATTGTACAAAGAGTACAAAAATCAAAAAGGAATGCGCAAAGGTTTGCAATATGATAAAGAGGCCAAATATTAGCCAAATGTTCAAAAGATGCCAAAAAATGTGCCAAAATTTGAAAAAAGATGCGCAAAGCGCCACCATGTCGGTAAATTCTCTTCGTTCCAAATTGCTTTCAATCTCTTAATTCAAATTGATCTTGATGTTCCAATTTAGTTTCATTGAACTTTCAAATACTAGAATTTTTATACTTTCTCTCTGTATGATTTTCTATATTTGAATGTCTAAATTGAATATGTCTTTGATAAATTCTTCATTACTTTACAATGTTATACTACTTCTTAAATTTTATAAATTTCATATGATTGACCTAATGTTATTAGTTTTAGATTGCTATACCCTTATAACAATCACCATTTAGATTAAACTTTCAAATGAATTTCATATAATTACTTACATTTTCTTGTCTGATTTCTTCTTCCACTTTTTATTTTTGTCAAAAAGGGGGGAAATTAGTTGTGTTGTATGTTTTGTCATTCATGTTGTTTGTATGTTTTTGTTTCTGTTTTAATTTTTTTTATTTTGCATTTTGATTTGGATGTTTTGACTTTGAAATTTTGTTAAATATTTTTTTTGAAAAACAAAAGCTTTATTCTTTCGTTCAAATGCCTCTTTATTTTCATGTAATTCATCAATTCAGGGGGAGATTAGGAGATTGTATTAAATTGAAACCATACAAACATAATTGTTTTTTCCCATCATAAAAAGGGGGGAGCATTGTTAAGATAGTTGCTAATTTGAATCTTTACATTTTTGCAACTTATGTAAGTTTTTGATGATTCAAACGTTATTTGTTCAATGTGTAGTTATCTCCTAACATTTTAAGAAGATTTGTATTTGCTCTGTGTGCTTGTACTAACATTTCAGGAAAAACGAACTCCAGGATATGAAGACTTCAAATCAAATTCAGAATGACAATACTTTGTAAATTTTGAAGTTTGCATTTCTTTGAAATTAACATTGAAAGGAAGTGATTGTAATTGAGCGAATAAAAACATACACCACACATAAGGAGATCATAAAAAATTTTATACTGATCGTACTGCGAGATATCCGTTCGATGCGACGAGACTGATCAGACAGTTATATCTCTCTATTGAGCACATGGAACGAATAGGAACTTGCTTAAAAATTTTTCTAAGCTCCTATTCGTCCAGAGAATTAATAATCGTCCAGGGATGATCGGGGTCTCTGGAAATTTTCATCCAGACGAAATTAAATATCGTCAATGGAGATTGGTCCTCTGGAAAATTTTTGTGTCAGACGAAATTAATAATCGTCCAGGACGATCGGGGTCTCTGGAAAATTTTTTGTCCAGACGAAATTAAATTATTGGTCAATGGCGATTGGTCCTCTTGAAAATTTTCGTCCAGACAAATAAATAATCGTTCCAGGACGATCGATCCTTTGTGAAAAATTTCGTCCAGACGAATAAATTTTTTGTTCAACTATTTAACGACTATGAACGGTTTTCAGCAGTTTCTGAAACCACTTGTAATAAATGTTCGTTACCGGATGAACCTAGTTCGTACGGGACGATCAGCTGTACGAAGAAATTTCGTAACACATGTAAAATGGGGTCGTTTCAAATTGTTTAAAGTAAAATCGTCCCCAGGATGATCCACGATATATACGGATGATCCACTGTACAGATTTGAATACTTACAGTTTTTTGGCGGGTTTTCTTGTCTTTTTTGATAAAGTCCAAATTAGACTGCCACCAATCTTTTTGTCATTTGATCTTCATGTCTCTTGAGAGAATAGCCAAGAGGAGAGTGGAAGAGAGTATTCAAAGGAGGATTCCTACCATGAGCGAGAAGATTCCACTTGGATTTCAAAGGTAAGAGTCTCTACTTGTGAATTGGATTACTTCACTCTTTTCCTTCTTCCTTCTAGATTCTTGTGAGAAGATCTGTCAAGGAGATCGGTCTCTGCCGACACTTTGATGAGTCGTGAACAGACAAGGCTTCGCTGCCTACACCTGGAGAGTGGTGAATAGCAAATGGCGTTCTCTGCCAGACACCTTTCGAGAGAGTGAACAGCCGAAGGGGTTCGCTGCCTACACCTTGAAGTGTGAATAGGCCGAAGGCGTTTCGCTTCTTACACTAGGAGAAGTGTGAATAGCCAAGGGTTCATCTACCAAACACTTGGAGAGTGTGAATAGCCAAAGGGTTCGCTGCCTCTACTATTGGAGAGTGTAAAGGACGACGGTTCTCTGTCACGCGTTCCGGGAGTTGGTGAAATAGAGTGTTGTTGTATGGTTCTCCACTTGCTGTGGGGTGGCAAAAGGAGAATCAATATTGGTATTAGTGCATACTCAGAGGGTGCCTCTGTGGGAGTGGATGTAGGTCTGGGTTTTAGACCAGAACCACTATAAATCTGGTGTCATTTACTTTACTATTTTTACGTTTCGCGCATTATTAATTCTTAATCTTAAAAACTCTATGGTGAAACTTGTTTTCCCCTACACAAACTAAAGAAATAATTTTTATTTCGGTTCAACATAATTTTAAGAGAGGGCTTAAATTTTTTAAACTACCAATTCACCACCCCTCTTAGTAGCCTTTGGGACATTAACTTAGGCTTAACAACCTAATTACTAGACTCAACAGAAACCAACCGGCCTGAGCTTAAAAGATTACATCCTGTGGAAATAGCAACAAAACTAACTGTCATAGAAGCAATGAACATTGCAGTCCTTTCCAATTTCTCATGAACAACTTTATTTCTATCCTTCCAAGTAAGATTGAATTGCAAAAAAGATTCCACAAAAAGGCATTTTTGTTATGCAGCCACTTGCATCTGCTCTCCATGGAATCAAAGGTTTGAATACCAAAACCCCATCAGTTCAAGTAAGAAAACACATCTTTAACTTCTTGTAATTGCTGGTCACATGATTTAAGTCTTCAATCTTATTGCAACCTCTAGGATAGAAGTTATTTGATTGCAATCTTCTATAGAAGAGAAGCTAAAAAGTTGGTATAGCATTATTAAATAACCTCCACCAAAAGTTGTGTACTCTAACATTGAGCTTGGCCTCCTTAATCCATGTCTAGTACTTCTGCTCTATACACACTTCATTCAGTTTTGCAGTAGCCAAAGAAGAGATAGTATTTCCATAGCAACTATTAATCAGTTCCACATGGTCTTCAGAAATACAAGTATATATATCTGAATATTGTTGATTAGCTCCACAAGATCCTTCCCAAAAGTCTTACTCAATTCTTCAATGTTCCAGCAATTATCTGAAATAAGAGTGCTTACTTTCCTTATTCCTCGATTGATGTCTTCATGAGCTCCAAACGTGGGCCATTTCTTTACGTTTTTATCTAAAATCTTGGTATCTTGAAGAATGTCAATTGAATCACCATTTTCAACACACCACCTTACTATTGGTTTGAGAAACTTCTAACCATCCATGATCAATTTCCTCAAAATAAACCATCCATGATCAAGCCAACCTTGTTTGACCAAGTCACTTTGACCCTTAAAATTGCATTTCATATATCTATAGCTCACCATGATCTAAAACCTACACTAATAATCTCAAAATGTCACTTGGAAAGAGTTGGATCAAACCCTAACCCCCAGTCAAACCTTGTTTACCAAGTCAACCATAATTGACTAAACTAGCCTTAAAGCCTCTAGAAATTAAATTCATGCATTTATATCAAATCGAACTGCCCAAATACATGTATTATTTTTATTAGGGTCCCTAGGGTAAGAAAAATAGGATTCAACCCAAGAGCCCACTTGGGAAAGCCATTTGTCTTGATTTAAGTGAATCTCAAGATGTATTTTTGAACCAAATTCCAAGGGTTAGAAAATTAAATTGCATAAACACTTGCATTTGGAGCATGTAGACATTTTATATCAAATCCAACCAACCCATATTATGGATTGACCTATATTAGCTAATTAGTTGACCCAAACCATAAAAACTAAATTTTTTGGTCACATTTAGTGCCAAGCCCAATTTAATTCCAATAAGTTTTAAGATTGCATTTTGGCATTTTCATTGCTGCTATCATAGTCTGTACAAGCAAGATGGAGATATGATGTTGAAAGATTCCTCAAAATAAACCATGGAAACCATGGGATAAAGCTTAACTACATGGATAACGTAGCATATGAGCAATAATTTCGTAGAAGATTTTCCTTACTCATATTGAATAGTTCCTAACTTAATTAGTAGATGGACATTGGCCAAGGTGGCAAGGAATTTTAATTATCATTTCATTTTCTCTCTCATATAAATACCCACTTCTTTTATGGAGAAAGGGTTGCATTTTTTAAATTCATTGCCATCCTAGAGTTCTACTTAGTCTCCTTAATCATTCCCAAGCTCCATAATCCATTGGGTCTTGAGTTTGAAAGGTGGCTATGGTTATAAATTTTTAAAGCCAAAGAACATTTCATACAAAGCTCCTCAAATCAAAAATTTTTGTAGTAAGTTCTTCTCAAGCCACTTAAGAGTCCTAAGAAATTTAAATTAAGCAAATTCATTCAATATTAAGGGGTAAATATCAAACCCTACATCTAAATCCATATTTTAATAGCTTTAGTAATTGTATCATGGAGCTTCTAAACATCATGGTATATGGTATTAAATATCCTAGAATCCATGCAAAAATTTCACCCAAATTGGTTTATCAAATAAAAAGTTTGAATCCCTACACCTTATATGTTTAAATCTATTCTAAATGAAGATGCTCATTTTCAAGCCATCAGATCAAACCTGCATTTGATCGAGCAACTCATATTTAATTAAATGGAGCTCTCTATCTAAGTAAATCAAGTTGTGGGATGAATGATCCTTCCATTTTATGTCATCTAAGTCATCCATACAAACCAGATTTGAATGTGTAGACCATTTGTTGTGTAGTTATTTCTTTTATGGCTACCATTTAGATGCATCCAACCACATAGTGATGCATGACATGTTTTAGGATGATTTGGTGGAGGTGTTGTGATGGAGGTAGTAAGTAATTGGGATATAAGCTATTTAGTTATAGGAAAAATATATTGAAACATAAAAAATTCACCATAAATTACAAATTTTGCCAAAATGGAACAAACATGCGTAAGTCTTAAGTATAATAAAAATATCAAATCTGAAATCAATCAGATTAGTGGATAAATCATAATTTAACATAATTTATCCATTATTTGGTAAAAAATTCTTCTAATAAATTTATTTAATTGACTTAAAACTTGGTTAGGTGATATTAGGGTATGTTCTTTGCCAACCTTAATCTTTATAGGTCTCTATGATGATTACACTTGCATGAGTCTAATTTAGAAAAGTATAAGTTATTTATTGAATAAAAATTTTCAAAATTCTTAAATTACACTCTCTAGAGAATTAGATCATGGTTTTTTCTGGTGTCCTAGCTTAGTGTCTAAGGGTTAGTTTTCCATTCAGTTCAACCTAATTAATGATCTAGATTATTAAAATTAAATTCATAAATTGTATTTTATATTTACTTGGGGAATTAATTAAACCCACCAAGAAAGTTTTTTATGGATTTGAATTTATAGGGTTTAAACTTTGGGTTTTGATTATCCCATTATTTAAAATTCAAGATATTGGGAGGTCATTTGGTTTTAAAAATAGTCAACCCCAATTCTTATTCAAACTGGCTTGATTCATCTATCTTTATATTGCCTTCAAGAACCTTCTGGTTGTGTGGTTTTTTAGGTTGTTCTTGTTGTAAATCTGGACCCATGTCTTATGATTTTGATGATAAAAAATATTATTGGGTTATCTACTATATCATCTTCTATTATTATTATTATTATTAAATAATTGATCGTGTGTAACATCTTTTGATATCTTTTATTATTATTATTAAATAACTATAACAGCTATTTTACTATTGCTTCAAACTCTATTTTTTAGGCTGTAATGACTTTTGATACTTGTTTCTTCTGGAATATCTGGGAGGCTAATCAGTTGTATAAGCTATCTCTTTCTTCTTGGCATCTTCCTCCTCTTGGTTGGATCAAGGTGAATGTTGATGCTGCAACACTATCCAACAACAAAGCTGGCATAGGAGGAGTATTCAGGGATTGTATGGGCTGTGGTTTAACTGCTTTGGATTTGGTTGTCTGCATTGGGATTGCTCTCAAATGATTAGCCATTCTGGCATTGAGAGAGTACATCCAAGAATGGATGTTAGATGAAAAAGGCATTGTGATTGAGGGTGATAACTGTAATGTCATCGAAATCTTTCATAATTCTTTGAAGAAGCCGGTGATTGATGAAGAATTTCTAAAGCATAAGGATTTAGTTTTTCTTTCTAATTTTAAGCAATTTATTTTTGCTTTCTCTAAGAGAGAATGTAATAAGTTAGCTGATTTATGTGCTAACAATGCTATTTTTTCATCTTTTTATTGGGAGATTTCTCTAGGAAAAAGGTTCCTCCTTCCTTTCTAAATTTATTAAAGCAGGAATCTTCTTGTAAGTAGTAAAGTAAATAAAAGTTACTTATTGCATTTTCAAAAAAAAAATGATCGTGTGCACTAACATTTCAGATCCATTATACACTATGGAAAGTGATGAACTAAAGACTGGGTAGAATAGGTTTGCTTCTTTAAGAGTCTATATATTTTACTTTTATTTAATTCTATATCTCTTTAGTCAATGTCTTATATTTAGTTGATGCAATGATAAACTATGTGATCATGCATAAACACATATATAGGGGCATGACATAATGAGAAAATTAGAAGTAAAATTTTTGTGAGCTAATCGTACTATATGATCAACTATTTAAAAAATCATTCTATCAGCTAATTGGCATAGTTAAATTTTTTTACTAATTATACTATACTATCTATATCGCATGGAACAAATTGAAGAAATCATGATCTCATCTGCTAATCATATTTCTGGAAATATTTTTAAATTCAAAATTTGTACTAATATACCGTATAATATGCATTATACAGTATGTATATATATTGAACTCTAATTTAATCTATTCTTATAAATAGAGGATCAAATTTGAATTAATTCTTTCAATCCAATCGTAATGTATGATAAGACCAATCATACTGTACCATCTAAACTCTACATGCGATGAAAGTTAATCTCCACCAATCATATGGGATGATAATCCAATTTAATTAACCTAAATGTATTAGATGACACCTTATATCATACTACACCCTTTTTCGTACTTTACTAGATGGTTTGCTTTAACTAATCATTTTAAATGCTTTTATATCATTCCGTATGAGCATTATCAACATAATTGAATTATTAGATTTTTTTGTGAAGCCTTATATTTAAGCTCTCTTAATAAACTTGTTTCAAGTCTTTAGCTATTGGGTTTTTTTGAGACGGAGCTCGGATAGAGATCTTGGAGAGTGTTGGGAAGCAGAAAGGAGAGTTTGACTACGAGGGAGAAGGATTGTATGGGCTTTTCTCAAGGTTTGTCTGAGAAAGCTTTAGTCTTATTTCCTTTTCTTGTCTTGATTGGTTTCTTCGGTAGCTCTGGGAAGAAGAACATCCTCCCGAAGACCATCAATATTCTCTTCCTTTATTAGGAGGGTGAAAAAGGATTGTTAGATTTTCTCCCTTCACCAAGAGGGGAAAAAGAAGTCAAGGTTTTCTACTACACTAGGTTGGTGAAAAGATTATAAGGGATTCTCTGCCTTGCTATTGGTGCTAAAAGAGAGACACTAAAGTTTTATTACAATACTCAGACAGGAGGACTCCAAGTTGTGGAGGTAGTTCATTATTGACCAAACCTCTATTAAATTTTGGTGTGTTAATTATAAGTTTTACTTTCTACAATTAACTTTTTTGTGCTTTATTTTTTTGAAAAATTGTGTGTTGCAAAATTGTATGTTTAATGATATATTAATTTAAGTAACACATTATCACCATAGTTAATAGTTTTATTTCATTAATTTACATTTGCATCAGAAGATTACTTTGTTTATTTTATGTTATTAAAAGATCTAACATTTTTTTTTGTATTAAAGAAATTTTTAAAACAAGCAATTTACCGCCCCTCTTGGGGTGCCTAGGAATTGTTCAATAAGGCTTAACATCCTAAATCAAACATTCCATTGATATCAGAGAGGATCTCATAAGTTTATTTTTTGAAAACCTTGAGTAAATAACCCATTGTGGGTTATTCTATAACACGTCTACCTTTTTTTGACAAGATACCATTTGATTTGTAAAAATTCCACATGTCTACTTTCTTGCAATCTATTGAGTTTTGCATGTGGTTTTTTGGTAAAGAAGCTTATTTTGCACCCTTTCATTTTAGTGATGGAATCAACACTAAATTACCATTAAATGAATGGAGCAATAATGATAGGGTCTTAGCTCAATTAAATGCAAAATATTTAAACTCCTTTTTATACGCTCTTAAGCTTGAATATTACATGAATGTTTCTACCTATACCAATGGTAAGTACATTTGGGATAAGCTATGTATTACATATGAAGGTACTAGTGAAGTAAACCAATCTAGGTTTAACATCTTATTGAATAATTATGACCTTTTCACATGAAACCTATTGAAATCATCTCGAACAAGTACACTATGTTTACTCTAATAGTGGCATCCCAGCATGCCTTAGGTAGAGAGCTTTCAAATTTTGATAAATTAACAAATTTCTTCATTTTTACCTACTAATTATGATTCTAAGGTTACTTTTACTTCTGAATGAAAAGATCTTAATGTTTATTCTATAGATTACTTCTTAGGCTCACTTATTGCCTACGAATAAGGTGTGAGTCATAGATTATAGGATGCATGAGACCGCCAAAAGGAGAAAGCCATTGATTTATAAGCAAATAAATCTAACTGTGATAGCTCTATAGCTGAGGAGGATGACATTATACTGATGTGCCTATAGATTAAAATCTTTCTGAAGAGAAAGTAGAAACAATACCAATAATAGAACAAAAGTAAAACTAATTGAGATTTTAGACCTTAATCTGACATAATCTATTTTGAATGCAAGAAGATAAGGCATTTGAGACCTATTTGCCCTGACCTAAAAACTTATCCAAATAAGGAGAAGGATGATGAAAAGGAAAACTTCAGAAAATTATAGAATAGGACACAAAAGGCTTTGTAAGCTGACTTCACCTCATAATCATTTGATCATGAAACAAAGGAGGAGGTAACTAATCAGTTTCTCATGTTTAATGATAGTCTTGATCAGTCTAATAAATATGAGGTATGTTAGCTATCATATGATAAGATTATTATTATATTTAAGAAAATTCATGATTTATGTAGGAAGCTTAAGAAAATATGTGCTAGTTTAAACAATGAATTTTCAAGTTAGCAAAAGGAGCATAATAGCCCTAGAGTGGTACATTCTACATTAGATAAAGACTGCATGTCTTTATTTGATGAGTATGATGCATTAAAAAAGAAGCATGATGACTTAACAATACAAATGAATCCTATTTATCAAAGCATCTTGAATAAGGATATTTACATAAATAGTTAGGAGCTTTTGCGAGTGAACTAGATCATAATAAAAATGCATTAAAAATAGAAGTTACAAGTTTTGAAAGTGCAAATGAGCTTCTAAAATCAAAAGTCCATCCACTTCAACACAATAAACCACAAACTACCTTAACACAATAGTATAATCCCACGTTATGGCATGCATCACATACGTCTTGGAAGAGGCACTACACTCTATATAGATTAGTGAATCATTTCTCTGTTGATAGGTATTACTCTTATGGCATGTTAGATCACATAGAATGCACTTAAATAATACACTATAGGAAACATTTGTTGTAGTGGTTTAAATCACCCATACCATAGTATAGCGTGCAAGCAAATCTTTAATCAAAGCCTAAGGTGGAACCGAAACTCAATAGGGTTTCCAAATCTAACCATTGATTAACATTGTAGAAGTGCTTTGACAAAGGCCTAGTGAGAGCATGTGGTACTTTGATAACAGATGCTCACGTCACATGACAGAACATATGAAGCAATTCATCTCTTAGGTATGATAAAACATTCTATGAATGTTAGGTATGATAAAACATTCTAGCTAGGGCTGGAGGCAAAGTTACCCTTGGAGATAATACAACCTTGAAATTGGTTGGCTTAGGTATGATAAAACATTCTATGAATTTTATTATTGAAAATGTTTTGCTAGTAGATGTCCTGAAACATAACTTGCTTAGTATCAGCCAATTGTGCAACAAATGTTTTCATATTAAATTTTTATGTACTAGTTGTGTAAATGTTTTAAATGGAAATATTGTTTTAGAAGGAAAGGAATTAATAATTTTTAAATGCTTGGCTTGAATTGTATTGAGTAAACTAGTTTCTTATATTTAAAATCTATTGCTAATGAATTCTGGCTATGGCATAGGAGACTATGTCATACAAACATGAAAATACTTAAAAATATAACCTAAAAGAACGTAGTTGAGGCATACAAACACTAGAAATATCTAAGAACCACCTTTGTGATGCATACCAACAAGAAGAAAAAATTAAAACTTTATTTAATCAATTACAAACATCACCACCTGTAGACCTATAGAAATCCTTCACATGGATTTGTTTGGGCTGGTTAGCAAAACCAGGTTAGGTTGGAAAACATATGGATATGAGATTATTGATGATTCCTCGATATTTATGTGGATTAGATTTTTAACACATAAGAATGAATCATTTAAGGAATTTACGACATTCTCCATATGGATTTTAAAAAATTAGGAAGTGAAATTTCAATTATCCATAGCGATTATGGTGGGGAATTTTAAAATGATAAATTTGAACCATTCTAAAAGGATCTCGAAATATAACATAAATTTTTAGATCCTAGAACCCCTAAGAAGAATGGGATTGCTGAAATAATGAATAGAACATTAGTAGAAGCTGCTAGAGCCATGCTAGTTGAGGATTCACTTCCTAAATTTGTTTTGTTGAGGTAGTGAATATTTCTTGCTATTTTCTTAATAGGGTTAGTGTCACATCCAAACTAAATAAGACAACATATGAATTACTCAAAGTTAGGACACCCAATATCTCTCACCTTCATATTTTTGGTTGTAAGGGGTTCATTTAAAAAAAAAAAGGAAAATCTCCCTTTGAAATTGAACCCAAAATCTAATAAAGGAGTTTTTCTAGGAAATTCTTTTTTCTGTAAAGCCTATAGAATTTTTAATAGGACAAAATTATAGGTAGAGGAGACCACCCGTATAGTATTTAATGAATTTTGTAGATCTATAGAGCCTAGGTCAAAAGAAGAACAAGTGGTAGAAGTCATCCAAGGAGTAGAATCTATTAACCTAGAAAATATAGTAGAACTTTAGGATCCTTTGCATTGAGATTAGAGATATTCTTCTAGCAATCCTAAGGAACTTGTCTTAGGAGATCAACTATAAGAGTAAGAACTATGCATGGACTTAAAAAGGAGGTTAGCCACTCTGCTATCATCTCAATGGTAGAATGATGAAACTTGAATCAATCCCTATCTAATAAACTCTAGATCCTAGCCATGCAAACAAATTGAATCAATTTATTAGGAATGATGTTTGGGAGTTGGTTAGAAGACCTAAGAATAAGAGTATTATTAAAACAAAGTGGGTCTTTAAAATAAGATGAATGACTCTAGTATAGTGATTAGGAATAAAGATATGTTGGCAGCTATGGGGTATAATCAAATAAAAGAAATTTACTATAAAGAAACATTTTTTGAAAGGAGCTACACTTGCATTAAAAAGAAAAACCTAATTACAAACTACTGGAAGATAGTAAAGCCTATCATATTCCTCCTTTAATAAAGACATAAAAGAAGGAGGAATATTAATATCAATAATTACATCCCAAATAAAATCACCAGATAAAGATAAGTTAGCACAAAAATCTTCTAACTTATTACAACTACGAAATGAATAATGAAATAATACTTTTTTGAATCCTTTTAAGATTAAAAAATCATCCACCTCTTGCCTCCTTGTCTAATCAGATTTGCAAAATGATTCCAGAAGATACTTGATCACATTTCGATTATCTTCTTCAACAATAATGCCCTCCGAAAAAATCCACTTTTGTTTTACCTTCTTCAAAGATTTAACTGCTAATAACTCAACCTGTGCAATATCCCAATGCATACAACCAAAACCAATAGCCATTAAGAATCTTCCTTTATTGTCTCTTGCCACACCACCAACACAAGCTTTTATTATTTTTTAATAAAGAAGCATCAATGTTAATTTTAATCCACTCATGGGGAGGAGGGTGCCAAAAATTGTAAAATAGCTGATGCTGATTAACAGTCCAGTTTCCCGAGAGAAGTTTATTATAGGGAGAAGAAGCAATAAAGCTGAGAACTTTTGAAGTAATAAACACAATGCTTTCTTCTCTACCTCCATTCTTCATGTTATTCCTACTTTTCCAAGACTAGTAAAGCACTGTACAATACACCATGGCAATAAGAGGATTTGAATCAGCTAATCTTTCCAATGCCAATATGCATTCTTGAAAAGATTTAAAAATTGGAACTTGAATCCCCATACATTCATTCAATTAATTACTTGGATAATTCTTAAACAACCAACTGATATATGGTCGATATTTTCAACTGTATCAAACCCTCTTAGACATAAATTACTTCTCATCAATCTTCTATGCATTAGGAAATCAGTAGTTGGAATAGCATTATTGTATAAATGCCATAAAAAGAGCTCCACCTGAGAGTTCAACTTTAGCTTCGTTATCTATCTCCAGTAATTGTTATCCATTTGATCTTCATGTTTAGTTCCTGAAATTGGAGTAGATAAAGTCTTCCAAAAATTTTATGTTTCAACTCCATTTTGTCAGGACATAAAGGAATAAGATAGATAATATCCAAAAGTTCTTCTCCAAAATTCTGATGCAACTGATTGGTATTCCATCTTCCATTGGTAATAAATGAATCCAAAGTAAGTGTGTCATCATCTAATTCTTCAATAAAAGTAGGACACTTCTCAATGTTTTTATCAAGAATCCATACATCTTTAAGAACATTAATAGATGAACCCAAAGATATTTACCACCTAACAACTTTGCTAAGAGATTTTCAGCCTTTAAGAATTATTTTCCATGAAATAGAGCTACTTTGCTTTGCATCACAATTCCACCAATGGTGTCCATACATTGCAATCAGATTCCTGTTAAGAAATGATTTTGGCTTTTGAACAATTTTTGAAGAAAGCTTTGCCCTTAACATACCCATTTTCGAAACTGTTGAATATTACCCCTGTCCTCCTTTCCTCCTTGACTTACATAGAACATCCCAAGAAACATAATGAAGACCATGATTACCATTGTGTTTATTCCAAATATAATACATATACATCTTATCAAATTACTTCAAGAGAGTCAAAAGAATCAAATTACTATTGATTATTTTACCAAACAAAATAGAAGAATTATTAAAATTTATTACTTAACCCAACCATATGATGTAATCCAAGAGAATTTACTTCAACTTCTTCATATTTCGTATTTTAGCATAAAAAAATAGAATATCATCTGCATACAATAAATGAGGAAAATGATAAGCAGTAGGAGTAATTTTTATTCCAAGCTTCATTCCTTTCAGAATAAAATCATTTGAAAGCAGTTGTGAGCACATAATGAATAAAACTAGAGATAAAGAACATCATTGCTGAAAGCCATTCTTTGCCTCTATCCACTTTGAATTACACCCATTTATCATAATGGAGAACTTTGGATCAACCACACATTCCATCAACAAATTTGAGAATTTACTTGGAAACCCAAGGTATTTCAGCACCTATTTAAATGTAGACCAACACATACAACCATAAGATTGTTGCATATCAATCTTAATAGCCAAAAGTCCTTCCTTTGATTTAGAAAATCTTTTTTTGTTGAACACATTCTAAGGCAAAAGAATGTGATCTGAAATTGATCTTTTTCTAATAAATTCCACTACTCTTTAGAGATAGTTTTCGGAATCACCATCATCAGCCTATTTAACAAAAATCTAGCCACTATATTGTAAATAGATTTGCAAACACTTATAGGTCAATAGTTAGAAAGAGACATAGGATTTTACACTTTAGGAATTAGAACAATAAGATTTTCCTTCCATTCATGAAAAAAGATTTATAGAAGAAAAAAACAAATTAATATCCTTGCAAACATCCTCACCAATAATACTACAATAGGCTTTAAAAAAGAAATGAGAGATCCCATCAATCCCCGGAAACTTCTTCCATCCCAAATTGCTGGTAATCTCAATGATTTTCTTACTAGAAAACTTGGCTTCCAACAGTCTTATGTCTGCATCATCAATCATCTTATACGAAAAAGGTAAATTACTCAGCTTACACTTTTTACTCCTCCACTTGTCTTGAAAATAATTGAAAAACACTTCTTCAACATCCTAATGATCTTCAACTAAAAATCCATTACCATATTTATCTTGATTGTTCCAATTTCCTTATCTTCTCGTATTTTCAAAGTTATGAAAAACCTTTGCATTTGAATTCCGCTCTTCAATCCATTTATCTTTATCTATTTGCCTCCACCAAGTGTTCTACTGAATAAGTTTCACATTAAGCTCACCAACTTTTGATCTTAAAAGGAACAATTTATCTTCACTTAACAATTTGAACTCAGCTTCCTCTAATTGAAGTTGCAAAATTTCCTTCTTAATATCCTTCTTTAAAGACATGAAATACTTCAATTTAGCTTTACTCCAAAAAGATAAAGATTTCAAAGCCCTTCTACACTTTATATTGAGACAATGCATAGCAACCACGCCCGCCAATATGAACTAAGATTTAGATACAATGATAGAAGAAGTATGATAAGAAGCCCAAATATCTTCAAACATAAGAATACCCTTCTTCTTTGTACATGATTTGAATATCTTTAACACAATAGGATAATGGTTCGAAGCCACTCTTGGAATATGTCGTACAACTGCTAGATGAATTTTCTCTAAAGCAATAGAGTTTAATAAATATCTATCTAAACTCCCCAAAATCCTACCACCAGCACTTTTATTATTACACGATGTGAATTTAGGTACCATCAACCCTACTTCATGTAAGTCATTATTATTCATAAACACCCTCATCTCCCTTACGACCTTTGAAAAACCACAAATTTTCTCCCCCCCCCCCCCCCTCTCTTATCTTCTTGAGACAAAATACAATATAAATCACCACATATCACTAAAGGGATCTTTCTATGAGAGAAAGATTGAAGAGAATCCCACAAAGCCCTTCTTTTATACAAATCCTTACTACCATAAATAATAGAAACCATCCATTTTCCCTTATTTATAACATTTAGCTCACTAATAACACATTGAGCTGAAGTTTCTAATACTGAAAAATAAGCCAAATCTGCTTTCTAAATGACCATAATCCTTCCTGATAAGCCATCAGATGTAAAAAGGAAATAATCCCAATATGAAACCATAAATTTATTGAAATCCATTTTATCAATGCTAACCTTTCTTTGTCTCCACAATACCCACAAAAAACACATCAAATTATTTCACATATTCTGTTAAATAAAAAGATGCCTCTTTCTTATTAGCCCCTCTACAATTCCAAAAGGCTATGGAACTCATTTATCAATAAAGGGGATGAACCCCCACCCTTCACTCTATTCCCAACATAAAGATTCCTTCCACGAGGAAGATTTTTGACTGGACCAAGTAGCTAAAGCTCCTTAGCAAGTTTAAACTTACATGACCCAAACTACCAACAACCACCTTACACATATTCATCTTATCATATTTATTATTCTACTCTGAAATATTCTTGGAAGCATTTACATTATCAACTTCTTTGTCACAACTATAAATTAAAGCTTCGAATCTATTAACAACAATTAGAATATCATCCGAGAAAGAAACCATACCATGCTATGGCTGAAGATTGGATTGCAGCATATCTACAAAAATTTGATAAATCTTCATTTCATCATCCCATTATATAACAACATCATCATGTACAGGTTCTTGAACAACACATCTCAGTTCTACTACTAACAGCATATTATGCTCCATGCTCAGATGACAAGCAGCAAGAACATCCTTTTGAATAATTTTTCCTTCTTCGATAATTATATTATATTCCTTATTTCTATCCATCACCAACCTAGTAGAGACCACCATACTTCATTTTCAACCCATACAACTTTATCTGGCTCCATATTAGCTGAACTTATAGGAAATTTCTTCCTATACATTATCTTCTATGGCTTGATATTTGATCTAGGAGGACCAAACTTCTTACCTCTCTTATAATTCACATACACCCAAGGTCCATATAAGGAGTCTTTATCAGCTTCATCTTGAAGACCATCCTCAAAATTCTATTGACTCAATTTTGTAGCACAATTCTTAGTTTCCTTGACATCAGCCCTTTTATTGCAGCAAGCATGCCCAATTTTTCAACATTCAAAGAAAAAAAGAAAAGATTTTTTTATACTAAATCTTTTAAGAAAACCTTCCTACCATTCCATCCAACCAAACTCCCAAGGGAAGTTGTTGATCTGACTTCACACGAACACAAGCTCTAGAAAATTTTCTTCTCCCCCATTAAAACATATTGCCATCTAACATTAAATGAGTTCCCATAATAGAAGAAATTCTTACCACATTAACCTCATCCCAACATTGTAATGGAAATTGAGGCATTCTAATCCATATAAGAGAAGTCAACCCTTTTAAAGATAGTGGAGAAAAGTTCAAGGACCATTTGTTAAGTCCAATAATATGACCATTTACATACCATGGCCCTCCCATAAGCACTGACTCCATAGCTTCTGAAGATTTGAATGAATGCAAGACCCATTCAATCCCAAGTGAAGTAAAATGAAATTGACCAAATTGAGCCCATTGTCATCTTAATTCCCATGCTACAAAATGAGAATGGATTTCCTTACCAAATACCTTAGCTAACACCGCAAATTAGAACTTTTTTGAATTTTAAATCTCACAAGGAGCATGCAACTTCACGTCTATGCCACAATCTATCAAGAAAGACTCTTCTTCTTTATAATTAAGCTTTATATAATGTTTCATTTACCACGGATTCACACCAACTTTATTAACATCCTTGTTAATGAGTGATTCATTTTGCTTTTTTAAAAAAGTAGAGCTCTCCCTTCTATTTTCTAAAGGTCCTCCACACAAACAGGACTAGACACTACCTCTGTAAGCACCGAACCTCTATTATCTTCAACATTTAAACTTTCTTTATGGAAAAAATTGAAACTACCAAAACCTATTAAAAAAAATCTTCATATCTAACGATAATGCTTTTAGATCATTGTTCTTCAAGGACAATCTATTTAGAGATTTAGACCACCATTCTGTTTTAACTTTTAATTCTTGAACTATACTTTTACCTTTATCATCCGCATGAGTATTTTTCTTAATAATAATAGTAGCATTCTCTCTAATGACCAAAGGAGAAGCACTCGACAATCTAGATGATAAATCTCCATTAAATGTTATCCTTCCAGCATTCGGCTTGTTCATACTCCATTTATTTTGAATCAATGAACCTCTTTTGGGGTTAACCACCAGAGAAGCACCCACTGATGGTCATGAGCCATCTGTCGCCATCACTAATGCCTTTAGGGAAAGGAGAAAACAAATTGGGAAAATTTTGAAAAAGAAAACTTTCTCTCTCTAATGGGACTTTCTCTCTCTAAATTATGAAACACTAAGGTGTGTACATTATGATCTTATGATTGTGTTGTGTAAACTACAAGCTAATATTCTAAGAATCAATCAATGCCTTTTGAGTGCAAGATAAAATGGCTTTATTGTTAAGGAAATGAGGATTTTTAATTTAGAAACATATAAAAAGATTGTATAATCTATAAATTCCTATAACAAGGATCAAATATGATGTACGAATCGTTATATAAATCACACTTGTATTCATTTATTTGAAATAGAAATATAACCTAGGGTCTATTATAAAATTAAAAGGTGCCAAGCTCCACCATAACATACTCGGATTTCTACTTCTGTACAATATATATTTTAAATATGATTGCTTACTTTTTATTCTTTAATATTTGGCACTAAGATCTCTATAGAATTTAAAAAATGAATGCCCTCAAATGAAGATTTGTCGTTCCCTTTTGGAGCTCTATATATATGTAAGCAAACATCTTTAAAACTTTTATAACCTGTCAATTTTATAATTCAATTTAAATATATAGTCTGGTCCTTTACATTTATGATTGACTCTTTACCTTAACATTTGTATCAAGTACATTTTTCTTGGCACTTGTAATAAAGTAAAGATGTTATATGAATATGTATGGGTATAAGGAAGGTTTATACAATCTAATAAATTTAAAGTGCACCAACATAGAAATAATTATGCATTACTTTGCATATAGCGTATAGAAAGTAAATAGATATATAAGAGATACCCTCCAAACAAAGGCAACTACATCACACATAACACACTAGTAGTATAGCCTAAGACTAGTTTCTTGTTCTAACAAAAAAGTTCTGTAGTGAGTGCATGATCTATATGGTTTTAAAATGACCTAGAAGGTCTAATGTATTCTGTTGGTTACAGACCAAAGAAGATTTTAATTTAAATTTACATTTTAGTACTTCAGAAATTTATTTACCAAAATTTTAAATGCTATATTTATTTGAGTTATTTTAATTTTACTTTTAAAGAAACCATATTATTTAATGACTTTGAAGTGTAGAAGCCACTAACTGCCAATTTCTAAGCCACGAAACTATAAAGAATTTATTGTCCTATATAGATAAAATGATTGCAATGAGTCCTAGAAAATTTATTAACAATTTTTTAGTAGTTATTATAAAGAATATGTTAATTAAATACCTCAATTTTCTTTAAACTATTCAACCAACACATCCTAAGCTTATAACTTTAATGCATTTATACCCTCTAAAAAGAATTAAATATAATATACAAAGACCTTTTATTATTGTTATAGAGGTTATTTAATTATTTATTATGTAATCAATGGTTCTATTAAATTAAATTACTTAGTTTTAATTTATTTATTTTTTTAAGCTTGTCTTATTTTATTTCATTTCATTTTTATTTATAAAATTATTTTATTCATTTAGGTTGGATGTATTTTATTTAATTTATTTTATTATTTTATTTTTTTATATATTTATTTCTATTTTACTTATTTTATTTTAACTTTATTATTATATTTGTTTTATTTTATTGTTCAAAATTATTTACACTATGATTTTAAGAAAGTTAAATAGGCAAACTTATAAATATCAAAAACTTTCAATCTTAGAAAAATATTTTAGACATATAACTAAGATAGGGTGATTTATCAATGTTTTATAGGTTGACCTCATTTTGAATGAGGTCATTTTCAAAATATTAAACGTAAATCTCAATAAATAAATTGCTGAACCATTCCACAATTCCTAAATCAAACTCTTTACTATGCATTGGCACGATACATTGATTATTGGCACATAAATTCATCACTTTATAATCACCCCTATTTTTCATTTGATCATCTGATCAACAACTTGACAATCACCAAATGATTGTTAGTGATAAGATCATTGCAATGATAAAATTCCATCGATCATTGACCTCTATTGATCAATATAAAACCTAAATTTAAATCAAGTATTAAATTAATTAGTTGGTAATTCCTAAGGATCCTAAGATGATAACAAGTTTGATAAATGAAGATCATTGATGATTTTCATTGATTTGAGCATTTCATATTATAAATCCTTTTGAATCATTGAATAGATAATTTAAAACTCTAAAATCTAATGTTATAACTAAACCGAAAATCTTTTGGTGCATAGCTTATTTTTAAGAGAAATTTCTATCAACATAAAACTTGACTAGATGACCATGATTCATGATCTATCACTTGCACATTGATGAGGCATGAAATTAGGGTCAATAATACCAGCTTGAAAGCATTTTAAGATCCCTAATCCCCTAAAATACAAAACATTTTGATTGGTTGTAAACTTTGAAATATTTATAGCCTCTATCATTGAACAAGGCATATTGTGACTTTTAACCTTGGAAGCCTCTCTAAAATCATTAATCATGATCATCATCACTAGCATGATGTATTAAACAAGCATTAAATCATGTTAACCTTTGATTACAACGGTTGACCATAAAACCATAAAATTTAAAACCTTAAAGTTGAATTTTCCTAAAACCTAAGTATGATGTAGTAAAACCAAGTCATGCAACCTCCTCCAATATATTCAAAAAAATTATTTGGATTGCCTTGAACCAAACCCCTAGCCTTAGTTAAACTTTGTTGACTAAATTGCCCTTTTACCATTTTTAGAACATATTATAAGCATGGAGACCCCACTAATGCATGTGATCACCTCCAATAAGCTTTAAACATCATTTGTAATTTGTTGAACCAAATTATATCCTTTGGTCAACCCTTGTTGACCAAATCAAACTAGGTTGAATAAAGGGACACTTTAGCACTTGAACAAACATTATGAACGAAATGGCCTCCTTATTGCATGGGACCACGTACAGTAATCCCAAAACATCATTTGGAAAGCATTGAACCAAATATAAAGCCTTTGGTCAACTTGGCTGACCAAGTCGACTTAAGTTGACCAAATGCATACTTAAGTATTTAAGCTTACATTTCAAATAAAAAAGCTTTTATTATCCTTAGGTTCACTTCCAATAACTAAAAATTTGATTTGGAATGTGATCAACCAAACACTAGATCTTGAGTTAACTAAGGTTCAATAACTGTGCATACATGGAATCAATTGACTATGAAATAGCAAAATTTATTTAAGCATGTTTATTTTCTCCTATGATCCTTAAGCGATAAAACTAAGTAAACCATACTTTGGGTTCACTTGAGTTAGACACTTGGCTTGACCCAAGTAGTCAAAATGACCAATAATTAAGAAAAAATTAAGTATAGATCAAGCTAGCCAAACTTAATAGTAGGATTGTAGTATATATGGTCCATTATATTTTTTATGATCTGCTCAATAGTTGACCAAAACCAAGACATTGGGTTAGCTCAATGCCACCTAAATCTCCTGAATGAAAACTACCTTGCACACATGACCTACCTATATTTTTTTTCTCGATTTAAGTTTTGGAATATTCTATAGGCTCTACCACCTTAGTTGAAGCGATTAGGTGGCTAGAATTTACCATCTTCTTTATAATTGTCAACATGTGGCATATGGGCTATGCTTGTTCATACCACTCAAGCCAACAAAGATCCATAAAGCTCAAAGACTTCTTCCCTAAACCCATGTGACCCTGACCCTACCTAGTGGCAATAGGTGGTTTGTATTGTGGTTGTAATCTATCCATGTGCATTTTAAATGTTCATAAATAGCCAAATTTTTTACTGAATGAGGGTTGGGTTTTCTTTTTCAAAAATGATCCTGAGGGTAAGAGTGTCTTTTGTCGTAGTTCCTTGCTCATTTTTTTAGGTCCTCTAGTGCTTTCGAGCTGTTGGTGGAATTTTGAAAACATATTTTAAGAATATTAGTTTTCTTTGGGACTTAAAATTGAATTCTAAAATCGAATTGTCTCGTTAGAAAAAGTATATCATCTCGAGAGGTGAAAATAAAATTTCATAACGGTATCCAGATTTAGAATTATAAAATTCATCTTGAATATCGTGACCGGATGCTAAAGAGAACTTCATATGGCCCCGAAGGGTCAAAATGAGGTTCAACTGAATATCCAGCTACAATATTCAAGAAGTGTGATCGTTAGGTTCACATTCAAAGCCTTATCAAAGAAAGATGTATCTCCCCGAAGGGAGAAAATACCATTCGATGATAATTCTTTGATCGTGATAATAACGATCACTAGTATTTTAAGTTTTCCCAAAGAAATCCAATTGAGTTTTGAAAAATCAATTTTTAAAATCAGGTGCGTGTGTGGTTCTAAATCTCCTACGAGCGCAAGCCCTCGTAGTTAATTACATCGTAAGAAAACAAGGTCTCCTACGAAAACTCTCGATTAAAACAACGGCAGAAATTTTATTTTTAAGATTTTCTAGGAATGATATCAAGGAGGTGAATTTGGAATTTCAATCGGAATTGGATCAAATTTTGAACACTTATTTCCGGAGTCAACGGAGGAGAGGTAGGAGGCACTTAGAGATTCTGAAATAATTCAGAAGTGCCCCAACCTAAGCTAAGTGTTGGACTTTAAATTTTAGATTGAGGAGGAATCTTTATGTTCAAGTTGAAATTTTATTAGAAAATTGGGACTTATATTCTCGATCACATGATCGGAAAAAAGCCCAAAAAGTGAGGGTGAAGACTACCCTACCAAGTGGGTATGACGTCCCCGGTCAAGATCCCATGGTTTTCCATCGTCCCGGGTTCATCAGTATCCTTAGCCTACTTAGTCGAGTGCCGACCAGAGGATCCTTGTTAGCAACCATGGGTTACCTCATTCAAGGGGACCTCGTAGGCCAAGGGGCTGGGGACCTAATCCTAGGCTGACAAACAGGAAGTGCACAGGTCTGTGGACAGTGAACCTATGTCTATGTTATCTAACCTAGGATGCCACTCTCATTTCGTATGCATATAAATCTATCTAAAAAGAAAAGAAAGAAACACCGGCCTAACCTAAAGCTAGAGTCCGTGTCCTAATAGGTCAATCTAGGTGTGTGTAGCAGGCTGTGTGGTTTGGATATATCCTAAATCGGGTGATTGATTAAAGTTGCTTAATGTTCTGGTTGGTTGAAAGGCTCAAGGGAAGATTTTGGTTAAAGTTTAAATCTTAATGATTCAAAATTGATTTTAAGATTGATTGCTAGTTTTAAAGTTAGATTGAAATTTTCTAGATTTTGAATCAAATATTTAATGTTCTAAAATTATTCGAATCATTTAATGATTTTAATCAAGGGGTTAAAATTTGAATTTTAGATTAAGAATGTTCTCGGAAAAATTTGTATTTTATTAAAATATTATACCTTAAGATGAATTGAAACGAGTTTGAATGCCTTTAAGTTTGACTGATTTAGAGTTTATTTGAATTATTCATGAATTTTCAAAGTTTTGATCATTCATTGGAATTATTTAATGGTCTTAATTAGAGAGGTTTTGATATTTTGGGTTCAATTGAGTTCCAAACTCCTTGAAATCAATTCCAAAGGTCATGAATGACCAAGGATAGATTCCAAGTGTTTAGGATTCTCTAGAATTTTAAATTTTATTATTATATTATATTAATTAAATATCATATTCTAATGATTATTAAATTATTCTTAAACTTGAAATCATCTGGTTGATTTTAATTTAAAAGTATTAAGGATTCAAATCTGGTCAATTAGAGGAGTTGTTTATAGCTTTGGATTTAAAAGTGATTTATTAAAATTTTGGAAGGTTTTAAGGTTTAATTAAGGTTTAAACTTAAGGGTTTTGATTGAGTTTAAAGGGTTCAAAATTTAGTGACGATTTTCCCTAGAGTACGGAAGATCACTAAACTTAAGGGGTTTGATATTGAAGTCAATTGGGTTTAAATTTGATTTACTTAATTAAGGATTTAATTTTAATTAGATCAATTAATTGGTTTTGATTAAATGAAAGATATTTTTTAAGGTTTAAGGTGTCACTAGGTTCAAGTTGTTCAAGTCTTAGGTTAATAGGAGATATCTCCTAATCTAAAATTTTCTAAGTTCTCTAGAAGTGTCCTTAATTATTGTCCTTAAAGATGTCACTAGGTTTAATAGGTTTGAATCAATGTCACTACCTTTGACATGCCTAAGAACGTAAACAAAGCTATGTCGATAAATTTTGAATTTGTAAAAAGAAGAAAGCATATATTAACTAAATGCAAGAATTATTGCAAGAATTTAATGCTGCCAGAAATAGCTCAACGAGTAAATCTAGAAGCTCTAATCTCTTCTAAGTTTTAAGAAAACTTACCTGGTCACCGGAGCTAGTCAACGGTGACTCCGGCCGTAGCACCCCGTTTAGAAGAAACGGGGCGACTGAGGCTCCTTGACTCATCCTCCAATCAGCTTCACCAGTACCTCGCAAAAAAGGCGAAGAGAGCAGACGGTGTCAGAATATCATGTATAAAAGTATAGCAGCTACTATGAATGGACATATAAATGAATATGTGAAATTTGAATCAAATCAAATTATTTAAGCAATTTCAAAATGTATGTATTTTCTGCCATCACCATTTCAATGTATATAATATATTGCAAGAATAATTTTAGGATATAGATTTGTATGTAAAGAGAAGTTTCAGCTCATATACAATCTCACAAGAGCAATTCAACAGGAATAATTATATATAGGTGAGAAGCTCATTAAAAATCATAGAATAGGTCACATTTACATTCGAATGAGAAGTCAATTATATTACAATAAAATCGATAAATCATGACCCGCATGACATCAGCAAAATATAAATTCCACATCAATCACAATGAACATCAAGTTTCGACAAAATAGAATAAGCCACCAATCCTCCATTAAACCCAATGCATATTCTTCTAAAATATCAATTCAAGTTGCAGGTTATGTATGAAGGGGGTAGAATGCTAACAAATACAAGTTTAAAGTATCAATATCATCACAAACTTTAAGGCCATCAAGGGGTAAGCTTCTCGATACAGATAAAATAATTGACTAGCTTCACTTGTTAATTCAACATCAAAAGTATTTGCATCCCTTAAGCTCTCATGACATGGTTTTGATCCTTCTCCATTACTTTGGAAAGCATCTTTTTTCAGGAAACCAACAACATCATCTTCAGAGAGTGAGTAGCAGCTCTCATTGCTCAGGTGTGTACACTTTCTCAATAAAGCGCCATTCTTGATGTCACACAGTCACCTAAAATGGCATGATTTGAAGGAGCTTGTGGCCTCCAAAATGTCAGGTTATATCCAGGCAAGACACCTTTTGGTGAAATCCAGATTCACTTAAAGTTCGTACATGAGACAAAGGAGTTAACTTTGCCACATACAGGTTGTTTCACACTTTCATCTTCAAACACCACAAAACTATTTTTTTGAGTAAATCAGCAGAGATCTATCCAGGTCCTTTTCTCCAACTCATTTGATCACTTTCATCCAACATTTAAATTCAATGCAACTAAGAGAAATATAACTCAAGGTGATTCCATTCCCCTCCAATTAATTAAAAAAATACCTCTTAAAAATATGTAGCAACCTTGCATCGAATTATGAAATATTAAGGATTCTGAAATATAAAGAGGGCTGAATTTTCTAGCATCAATATTCAGCCCAACGTATCACAAGATTAAACATACTTATACTATCAGTTTCAAGAATGAGTATGACCATATTTACCATAACCATAACCATTTAGATCAAAATGTGCTTTTCAATACACCTTACAAGGTGCCAATGCAAGTAACACGTCTGCCACCAATAGCAAACAACTTATTTAACAGATGATGTAAGAATCAGATCATGAATCAAATTTGTTCAGAATTCCATATGGCCATCTTCTTGCTTAATGTTTCATCAAGAAATATTGATGTTCAAAAGAATAAACGTCTTCCAAGACTATTTAACAACAAAGAATAGTCAAACCTTCAACTATAAAATGTTTGCAAGAGAAGCGGATTTGAAAGAAAGAATCTCAACACATTATAAACAGTCAGAAGGAAATTTCAGCTTTTCTTAAAAAAAACAAGTAGTGAGCACCTCTTTCTTTATTTGTTAAAAGAATTCAAAGTAAAGACTTAACAAGATAAGAAAATAGAAATTCTATTGTAGTCTCTAGCTTTAACGTTCAAACAGAATCATCACATGCTTTCCAAAATTCTTCTGAACCTCAGTCTAATGATGGAGATAAGCTTGTAGAGAATGTATCATGCTTTCATAAATCATTCCAACACAAATAATGTAGAGAAGGATGCCTGTAACATTAACGTTAAAAAAAAATTCCATTTAATTGAAAAGCCCAAAATAACTGGGAACAAGGACAAATAGCAAAGAATTCAACTAAGCAAACCAACGTTAAATTGAAGCTAAATGCGAGCAAGTTTCTTTTTTTTTTTAGAACAGAACTTTTCATTCTAATAAAGCAATCCAGCCCTTTGGCCATCAAATCGGAACAATGGTTCAGAATGGAGTTAAAGTTGAGAGCATTTGCTACCTCCACTTAACATAGTGCTCGAATATATAGAATATATTTATAAATTTTTTTAAATACAAGTACTAAGAAGATCAATTAATAGATATGAAATACATCCAAGTTAAATGGGGGACGCGTGAACATGACCTGTACCTAGAAAATATTTAACAATCCATTTTCTCCCTCTATGAATCATATAAATAAGCTATTTCACTTGCACCATTTCTTCTCTGACTGGACAAAACTTTGTTTGAATGATCTTAGTGTTATCCGCCACTTAAATTTAATCAAGTGAACTTCATCTGATTTTAATCGAAGAAGTTTCTTCTTTGAATAACAACAAACCCAATAACTCACTTAATTACGATTCTCAAAATAACAAGAGAAAACATGTAAACCATTTGGAGCAATAAAAGAAGAGACCAAAAACTTCAAAGAGATCAATAGATCTCAAGCTGTTATATAGCCAAAGCCAAGTAGGACCAACTGCAGTATCATACCATGAAGGACAAAAAAATACACATCCAACAGAGATTAAAATAAAGAACAAAAAAAAACGTATACATAGCAAGATTCAGAGGATTTATATACTAGATTCTTGAACTCCCATGGCATTTTCGGCACACGCAATCTATAAGGATATAAAAATGATAATGCAGCTATCTGATTTTTATAAACAATAGAGCATAACCATTGATTTCGGAGAAAGAAACGATCATTACCGTTGCTGTTTTATAGGAGAGGGAAGAAAATGCTTCTTGGTTAATATTGCTGGAGGGTCTTCATATCAAGAAGAGCAATTAGAGGTAGATGGTTGAAGTCATGCTATACAGGCCGGTCCAAAATCTGCTCCCCGAAATCTGCTATAGCTAGAAAGTCCGTATAAGGAGTTTGCTTGGCCAGTGAGAAAATAGATAAGTAATGGAAACCTCCCTTAAAAAGATCAAGACATGATCTCTTGTTCAGACATCTCATCCCTCATGTTTCCGCTGGCTAATAGACAAGCAAAGCTCTAGCTAAAATGGGAAAGAAGGAAAGCTCTTAGTCCATTTGCGCTATAGGGATTTCTCGGTAGGGAAAGAATATCAGAGGTAGAGCTTGGCCGAAATCTGCTATAGAAATTGGTTGAAATCTGCTGTACAGGGAAAACTAAATGGTGGGATCTATTGCATAGACCCCCTCTTCTTCCTCCTCCTGCTTGAACGGTTTGAAGCAAAGGAAAGAGCAGCTTAGAGGTGTATGTGGCTTCTTGGAGGCGTGAGGAGGAATGAAGACACAGTTTGGAGGCGTGAGATGAGAGCAGCCTTCTTGTTGGGCCGGCCTTTATAGCTCTCAAGATTGGTTTCTCTCTTGGTGATCGGGAGACCCTTTCTCCAGAGGCGGCTTGCTTGTGTAGAATGGGGCGATTCTTCTCTGGTCTAAGGGCTTGGAAGTCGTATCATTATATGTGTCATGCTTGCCCTAATGCTATATCCAAATCAAGAGACCATCATCCCCTTTAAAAGTTGATCATATGGCTGCTATCAAATGCTTAATTAAATTTTTTTTTTAAAATAAATCAAGGGCCTGAAATTTATCTAAAACTTTGAGGTAATTGGAATTAAAGAATAATAAAGCAATGAAGTTTTGAATAGATTCGTATTTTAAAATCAATTATTCAAGGTTTTGTTTAGAGATAAATGATGTCAATTAGATATGGATAGGTCAGAACATGTTTGAAATCACTCAATCGAGCGTAGAAATAAACTTTCATCAAAATTAATTCAAATATCTCGAATGCGCTGATTAAATTTGTTTGAAGAAAAATTCAAAAAGGAATTTTGATTATCTAGATTTCGCTCAACTCAAAAAAATATAAATTAACCCAACTTCAAAATTGACGACGGCGCATAGGAACTCAAATTGGGCTCAAATCGAACTAGATATCCCCAAATGTAATGTGTTGCACTCAATCGATCTTAATTAAATATGTATATACAGTTTCAAATGTTGATTCAAATAAGAGCAATGAGGTCAATCACAGTCGTATTGTAGGCGATGATGATTTGAAAGGTTTAAATTAATCAAAATGTAGATCAAAAATTGGGATGATTGAAAGTTAATTGGAACTTTGATAAAGAGTGAATGGGGATATTTTGGGACCTATAAGATCGACAAGTTGAATCATTAGGTCACCAAAAAATAAAACCCAGGTGGGTCCCCTAGTAACCTCATACAAAAGGGTCCAAAAATGGACCCCCAATATGTGTAGTAGAAGAACTTCTGCTGCACATATTGGCCGTGACCGAATGAAACAAGTTTGAGTAAGGATTTTGGAAAATCTAAAGAAGGGCATCACCCAACCTTGAGGTCTATAGGATGCTAGATAGAAGACTTACTCCTAATAGACAGATTAACTGGAAACCAAAAGTAGGGAATACCTAACTTTTGGGTCCTAAGGAAGGGCATCAACCCAACCTAGGTTTCGCACAGGATGCTGAATAGAAGACTTACTCCTAGTAGACGGATCAAACTGGGAAAACCAAGGTAGGGAATACCCAGCCTTTTTGGGTCTAAGGAAGGGCATCACCCCTTGGCCTATAGGATGCTAATAGAAGACTTACTCCCTAATAGGCAAATTAACTGGAAACCAAAGTAGGGAATACCTAGCTTTGGGTACTAAGGAAGGGCATCACCCAACCTTAGTCCTAACAAGGATGCTGATAGAAGACTTACTCCTAGTAACGGATCAACTGGGAAACAAGGTAAGGGAATACCTAGCCTTGGGGTCTAAGGAAGGGCAATCACCCAACCTTAGGCAATAGGATGCTGATAGAAGACTTAACTCTAAATAGACAAATTAACTGGAAAACCAAAGTAGGGATACCTAGCTTTGGGTCTAAGGAGGGCATCACCCAACCTTAGGTCCATAGGAATTGCTGATAGAAGGCTTACTCCTAGTAGAACGGATCAACCTGGGAAACCATGGTAGGATACCTAGCCTTGGGTAAGGAAGGGCATCAAAACCCCAAACCTTAGGCCTATAGGAAGCTGATCAGAAGACTTACTCCTAATAGGCAAATTAACTGGAAACCAAAAGTAGGGAATAACTAGCTTGTGGGTCTAAGGAGGGCATCACTCCAACCTTAGGTCCATAGGATGCTTGATAGAAAGGCTTACTCCCTAATGGACAAACAAACTGGAACCAGGTAAGGGAAATACCTAGCCTGTGTCTAAATGGAAGGGCCATCACCCCAACCTAGGCCATAGGAATGCTGATAGAAGACTTACTCCTAATAGGCAATTACTGGCAAACTAGGATGGTGCCACGAAGGGCGTACTCCCTCCACTAGCGAATGGTCATGTGGGGAGAAACTTGCTCCAACACAGCGGACCGGAAACTGGCAAACTAGGGTGGTGCCACGAAGGGCGACTTCACCCTAGCGAGTGTGAATTAGGATGGTGCCACGAAGGGGCGTACTCCACCAACTAATCCCAAGTCAAATGCCAGGGTGGTGCCCACGGAGGGCGTACCCCCACCACACTAGAGAGTCTATATCCTAAGGGAAGGAAGGACCTAACCTTAAGGAAAGAGAACCAGAAACAATTTGATTGATGATTTTGAATTTGATTTGATTTCTTTGAATTTTGAAGGGGTGGAATTTGAGTGTGTTTATTTGATCCTCATAGGCATGATACTTCCTTAAAAGAACCGCCCAATTGAAAGGAAACGATCTGGGTGGTATCTTCAAATTAATCAAATTGCCCATGAACTCACCTTATAGATTATATCTAAGGTGATCGATCCAGTCACGTTGTTCAAAGCTTCCCTTGATCTTTATGGTGGGACTAAAAATTGAGTCTCCAAGGACTAAGCCAAAAATCTCCACTGGAAAAAGTCCTAATGGTAAC
>NW_021318679.1:38911-65176 GCF_001605985.2 Dendrobium catenatum
TTCATGTCTATCATTATAGAACTCGTAATAAAAGTTAAATATTCTTATTGCCAATTTAATGTTTATTTATTTTGTGTTTTCTTTGGTTCAAGTCGATATTTATGCAACTTAGAAAAATTTAAAATTTAAGATTATTGATCTTGAAAAGAATTTGGTTTCAATTACTCTTGAAAAATTGGTACAAAAGAGTTACAAAAATCAAAAAGGAATGCGCAAAGATTTCACAATATGAAAAAGAGGGACACTAAATTAGACCAATTTCAAAAGATGCACAATAAATTGTTGCATACAAATATTTTGGAAAAAAGATCGCAGAAGCCATGTCTGGTATTCTCTTTCTTTCCAAATTCTTTCAATCTCTTAATTCAAATTATGATCTTATTGCTTCCATTCTATATTCTATTGAACTGTGAAAATATAGGAAATTATTCATCTTCTCTTGTAAAGATTTTCTGATATTTCACATGCTAACATTGAAATCATGTCTTTGATAATATTCTTCTTACTGTACAATGTTATTATCACTTCTTCTTAATGCTATGAAATTTCTATGATTTACCTCAATGTTAATTAGTTTAGATTGCATCCTATTATGCTCAGATCACTTTGTATTAAATTTTCAAATGAATTTCATATTAAATTACTTAATTTCTTGTCTTTTCTTCTCACTTTTTGTTGTTGTCAAAAGAGGGAGAAATGATATTGTGTTTGTATGTTTTTGTTTATTATTGTGGTTGAGTTTTGTTTGTTTTTGATTATTATATTTTGCATTTTAGATATTTAGTGTTTGACTTTGTGCATTTTTGTTAAAAATTTTGAAAATCAAAAATTGTTCTTTTGCTTCAAAAATGCCTCCTTATTTTAATTGATTCATCAATTCTTCAAGGGGAGTTTAGGAGATTTGTTTAAATTGAAACCATACAAACAATAATTGTTTTGCCATCATCAAAAAGGGGGAGATTGTTAAGATAGTTGTTATTTGAATGCTTTACATTTTGCAACTTATGTAGTTTTGATGATTCCAAACATTATTGTTCAAATGTGTAGTTATCTCCTAACAATTTTAGAAGATTTGTATTTGCTCTTGTGTGTACTAACATTTCAGGAAAAATGAACTCCAGACTACGAAGACTTCAAATCAAATTCAGAATGAGATACTTTGTAAAATTTGAAGTTTGCACTTCTTTGAAATTAAATTGAAAGGGAGTGATTGTAATTGAGTGAATAAAAACATATACACACACACATAAGGGGATCATAAAAATTTTATACTGATCATACTGGACGATATCTGTTCGTACGGGACGATCAAACAGTTATCTCCTATTGAGCACATGGAATGAATAGGAACTTGCTTGAAAAATTTTCTAAGTCCTATTCGTCCGGGACGAATTTTATAATCGTCCAAGACGATTGGTTCTCTATAAAATTTTCGTCCAGACAAAATTAAATTATCATTCATGGCGATTGGTCCTCTGGAAAATTTTCGTTTAGACGAAATTAAATATCGTCCAGGACAATCTGGTCTTTAAAAAATTTTCGTCCAGACAAAATTAAATTATCATCCATGGCGATTGGTCCTCTGGAAAATTTTAGTCCAGACAAAATTAATAATCGTACAGGACGATCGGTCCTCTGTAAAAATTTCGTCCAGATGAATAAATTTTTGTCCAAACGATTAACCAACTTAGAATGGTTTTCAGCAGTTTCTAAAACCGACCTTTGTAATAATCGTTTGTACCGGACGAACCTAGTTCGTACGGGACGATCAGCTGTACGAAGACATTTCGTACACATATTCAAATAGGGTCGTTTTAAATCATTTAAGTAAAATCGTCCAGGATGATCCACGATCGTACGGGACGATCCACTGCATACAGAATTGAAAACTTGCAGTTTTTGGGCGGTTTTTCTTGTCTTTTGTATAAATAGTCGAAATTAGACTACCGCCAAATTTTTTTGTCATTTGATCTTCGTTCCTCTTGAGAGAATAGCTAAGGAGAGAGTGTGAGAGTGCATTCAAGAGAGGATTCCTACCACTAGAGCGTGAAGGCTTCATTTAGAGTTCAAAGGTAAGAATCTCTACTTGTGAATTGGGATTACTTCACTCTTTTCTTTCTTCCTTTTAGATTTCTTGTGAGAAGATCTGTCAAGGAGATCCGGTTCGCTATCGACAATTGTAAAGTGTAAATAGCCGAAGGGTTCGCTGCCTACACTTGGAGAGTGTGAACAGCCGAAGGGTTCACTGCCTACACTTGGAGAGTGTGAATAGCCGAAGGGTTCTCTGCCTACACTTGGAGAGTGTGAACAGCCGAAGAGTTCTCTGCCCACACTAGAAGAGTGTAAAAGGACAACGGTTCTCTGCCAACACTAGGGATTGTGTGAAAGGACGGACGGTTCTCTGCCAATACTGGGGATTGTGTAAAAGGACGACGGTTCTCTGCCGCACAAGGTAGTGGTGGAAAGAGTGTGGTGGAAAGAGTGTGTTCTAATGCTTTAAATGTAGCTGACTTGTTTTTTAAAGAAATTGTGCATCTTTATGGCATACCCCGAACATTTACATCTGATAGGGACTCTAGATTCTTAAGTCATTTTTTGAGAACACTTTGTACTAAGTTGGGAACTACTCTTCAATTTAGTAGTGCTTATCACCCACAAACTGATGGACAAACTGAAGTTGTCTACCGAAGTTTAGTGAACTTAAATAGATATCTTGCTAGTGAAAAACCTTCCCAATGGGATTTGATTCTACCCTAAGATGAGTTTACCTATAACAATTCTATTAATCGATCTACTGGAAAAACTCTTTTTGATATTATTTATGGTCAATCCATTCCTCACATTTTGGATATAACTTATTTACCCTTTCCAAACAAAATTAGTGCTAAAGCCACAAAAACTATTGATCACATTAAATCAATCCAATAGCAAGTCCTCAAAAAGCTTTGTATGGCAAATGTTAAATACAAATCTACTACTGACAAACACCTAAGAGAGTATTATTTTAAAGAGGGTGACTTAGTTATGGCCTATTTTTGTCGTCAGTGTTTTCCCGTTGGTACTTTTGGCAAGCTAAGCCGGAAAAAATTTGGACCTTTTTTGCATACTGAGAAAATTGGGCACGAATGCCTACCTTATAGATCTTCCTATCTCAGTTGGAACTTCTCAAATATTTAATGTTGCTAACCTTACTTTGTATGAAGGAAATCCAGTTGACTCTATGGATGTAGAGACTCTACCAGTTACCAATTCCATTATGAGCAAGGTGATCAGATTGAAGATGTTTTAGATATTAGGACTACTCAATCCAGACATGGAGAACACAAACGGTTCCTAGTTAAATGGAGCAGCCGTCCATTGACTGATTGTACCTAGATAGATGCGGTGGAGCTAAAGAATTGTCATCCTGATCTCTATCATAGAGTTGTTGAAGCATTCTCATCAGGAGATGAGATTCTCCCACCTGGAGGGAATTGATGCAAACAATTTCATTTTTGTTTTTATTTTTGTTGAACTATTTTTTAATTTGAATTTTATATTTTTTTTCCTTTTTTTTCCTACCCTATGATGGAAGGCAACCAATGATCATGTGTAGGTTGTTCTCTTTGATAGGTATTGCCTTTGGTGTGCTAGCTTCTTTGATGCCATGACTTGTGTGCTGATTTAGATTTTGATCCAAGTTCCTTGGGTTTGTTGTTCCGGGTTTTGCAGCCTTGTATGTGAGATATTGTGTTCTGCTACCTTTTTCAGCTCATTATTATGAACTGCTATGTTCTGCTGCCTTTTCTGGCTGCATGCCGGGTTCATCCCACTCTGTTTTGCCCCTTCGTTTTCTATGCTTTCCCGGTTCCTTCTCCTTGCGCTGGTTGTTCGTTGGTTATATCCTGTTGGCCGTTTGGGTGCTGCTCCATTCGGTTGCCTATTGGCCTACTGCCTCCCCTTTGCTGATTGAATAATATAGGTGACTGTTTGGGCGGTTTGGCTTCCTTTCATCTTCTAAATAGTGGCTTATTTGTGACATTTGAGGGATTTTTTTGGTGAGTGAAGATTCTTAAAAACCCGAGGGTTTCTTCTTGGAAAGCTTGCGAGCTATTTTCAGTTCTCTTCTCCTCTCTCTGATTTCGTCTTGGGCTTCTTACCTACTTCTTTTCTCCATAAGTTTCCACCTCACTTGTATCTTTCTTCTCAAGTGCTTGAAGGTGTTGGTCGGCCAGTTTGGTAGTATTTGTCGGAGGAGTTTGTGGTGGACGTTGGCCCAAGTTGTTGTGGTGGACCTCTGGTTTTCATGTCTTTTAGCACTTATCTTTTTCTTACTATTTCGTTTCATGTGAGGTGACCACTTGTTGGTTGTTCTGAGGGTAGTTTTTTTATTTTTCATTTTTGTTTATTGTCTAACTTTTGTTTGTTTTGAGGTGTGTTTGATCTTGGTCTACAAAAATTTGAATTGAGAAAATTTTTCTTTCATTAATGTTCTCCTTTGATTTTTTTTAATCTAGTTTTCTGCATCACTTTGAGTCTCATATTTATAATCAAGTCATCCCAAAATTTCAATAAAAGGGATTAACAAATAAAATCTACCACCACCTCCTGAAGATATAAGAATTGCAAAATTCATATAACAAAATATAATCTTGTAGTCACCCGAATGATGATCAGGTTGGGGAATTAAACCATGTAACTAACTCAAACGAGCAAGAGAAAATACAACAGAAATAAAGAACACCAAAATTTAATGTGAAAAAGTCTGAAATATGGAAAAAAAACTACAAAGCCACATCACACCAAGAAATTTACTATGAAAATTTGGGAGATATAGTACTTATATATTTTCTCTCTCGCTCTCTCCATGTCTTTATTCTCAATTGCACCATTTTCTACGAACAAACAAAGAGAAAACATATAAAAACCACCAAGGGATGCAAATGAAAAATAAGAAACAAAATTTCCCAGCCTTCTCATAGTGCTGCGACGCCACATTTTGTCCGTCACAACTCTCCACTCTCTGTCTTTAGTCTGTCTGACAAAGCCACAATGTTGGGGCCTGAAATGCCGCAGTGTTCCACTCTCTGTCTATTTCCAAGAAACTATACAATGCCGTAGTGCTGTAGGGTTATATGAAAAAATAATTTTCATGTGCAAAGTATCCGAACTCAAGCAAGGGGAGGACCCCCGGTAACCCGTGCAAAGTATCCAAACTCAAGCAAGGGGAGGACCCCTGGTAACCCCACCAATGAGCTCGGTTGTTGGAATTGAGGTTCTAGGTAGCAATACAAATCGATTGAACGACATAGTTAAATTCCACACAAAACAAACATATCACAGAAGTTCTGCTTGCAAGTTTTGCAAGATTGCGGAAGACCCTCAATCATGACTCAGCAGCCGCTCAAATAAGGATTAGGTGAGGCTAGTAGGCTCAAAATGCATGGCATGGTTCATAAGCACGAGAAGCACTAAAGTCGCAAGTAGTAGAGAATCGACCTTTGTAGAGACCTAAATCATTATACAATCCAACTACGTAGGATTAGCTAATTCAAGTTTTAGTGAATAGAATCAAACCTAGGATGGAGTTCAGAAAATTAGAGAACATAATATGTTCTCTCAAGAAACATCATAAGTACGATTCAAATAAGAAAATTAAAATGAAAATGTCTAAGACCAGAGAAAACTACTTTAAAAAAATCAATATTTAAATGGTCAATTTGCTCATTTCATCACACACATCATATGTTTCCCAGGAGTTGAACTTTGAAATTTGCATAAAATTGGTAGCATGAATGTTAAATCTATTTTAGTTGAATATTATTAAGAATATATGCTCTTGTATTGAAACACTGTGTTGTGATAAAAAAATAAGCATGATGTTGCCTTGAGTAGAGTTTTAATTATTTTGTACATAATGAAAATCAAATTGACTTGCTTTTATAATATCAATAAAGATTATGCCACTTGTAAAGACTTAAATGAGATATAGGATATCTTAAATATTGAATTGCCTATGCTCAATGAAAATTCATGATTAAATGTGACTTTCTTCTTAAGAAAACTTGTTTATGCATTTCTTATTCATTCATAAGAGATTATCTTATTCTAGAATTATATGATGATGCTATGTGCAATTATGGTTGTGATAAAGCTAAATTCATGACAAAGAATAATATTATTAAGTTTTCTAATTTTTATTTATGAGATATGAAGGGCGTGCAACTTGAATTTATTATTTGAGCAACTCAATTGTGTTTTTAGGTTGGTATCATGGTTCATCTATATCTCGTGATTTAATATGTTTATTGCAACACACGAACTCATGAAATTAAAAAGAGAACAAAGTTCTACGGGAAACATGTTAATATTATGAAATCATAGCTATATTATTGTATTGATTGATTATTTCACACTTCTTTGAGTTGATAGACCCTTTGAAATCAATTAAAGTTGTAGTACCACATATGATATCTAAGAGAAAGAGAAAGATTATAAATGTGGGCAGTGTAGCTGCTTTGGCTCTAGGTCCTTGGGCAGGTGCTTATACTACATCCAAAGATGCTCTTCATGCTCTAACTGACACCCTCAGGTTGGTTGGCCTTTATTGCTCTTCTTTATATTTTCTTAAACTATGATTCCAGACATGAATTCTCAATCCGGTTCTTGTACTTGTTGTTTTCCTTTCAACAGTGAAATTTAATTATATTTTTAATTATTAATTGCATGACTTAATAAACATGATAAAGAGTCGGAAAAAAATATCAGGATTCAAGTGAACATTGGTGCATCTTCCTAGTTTTCTCAAAATTACAATAATAACTTTTTTGATTAGATGTGATACAACTTTATTTTTGCTATTTTGGAAGACTAGACAAGCCATTTGGTATACGTGTTATAACTATGGTACCAAGAGCTATTAGATCAAACATTGGAAATTCTTCCTTGTCATCCTATGATTGCATGCCTGAGTGGAAGTTCTACAAACCATTTGTGAAGGCTATAAAGGCACGGGCTGATTTCTCTCAAACCGCCCAGTCAACTCTAGCCAATGAGTTTGCAAAGGAGGCGGTGGCTGATATATTGTAGAAAACTCATTGGTTGGAGTTGATCGGACGGTTTGGCAGGACTCATTTGATAATGAGGAAGATTGGGTAATGTTGGTTCAGCGAATGTGGTGTTGGATATCTCTCATTGGGGCTAAAGCTTTTGGCAGTTCTTCAGGGGTTATGTCAGAGAATTCATTAATCAATGGACTTATTTCCTTGGGAATTTGAGAGTTTTGTTTAGACTCTTTTCCTAACAGTAGATATGTTATCTTAGATTGTTTTAGCTCATTCATGTTAAGGAGTAATTCAAGAGTGTTTGCTTTCGTTGTTTTGGTATTCTTAGCAGGTGGGTCAAGAATGTGCTTTTGAGGGTATATAGTGAATTCCTTATTGTTTTGAGTGAGAGTGTAAGTGTTATTTTCCCCATTATGAATTGTTTTAAGATCAAATTGCCAGGGATGATCCAATAATATATGACAGACTTCAAGAGGCATGATATCACAAAAAATTCTGGAGACTGTTAAGATAAGACAAACTAAATTTAAGATAATTTTCTTATTAATTTTCAAAGTAATTTTTTACTATAAAAAATTCTGGAGACTTTATTTATGAAAACTTTTGATCGATATTTTCTTATGCTTTTATTTTTATATTAAAAATTATTTTATAAAATAGAAAAAAAGACGTCCGGTAGCTTTTTAAGACACCCCTAGGTTCGGTTACATGCGTCAAAGGTCTAGCCCAATCGCCAAACCAAAGCCGCAGGTCCGTTGGCCCGATTTATGAAATCTAAATTTTAACGAAGCCTTCTTTTAAATTCTCCTAGAAGGTTAGGATAACTTCTCTTCGAACCGACTTAGGAGGCCGCGAGAGACTCCGACTCTGGTAGGTGGAGGGATCGGGCAACGAAAGTAAGAGGCAGGAAAAGTTTTCTTCGTTATTCTTTTCGGAGTTAGTGGATCATTTGCCGCAATGATTTGAAGGTTTTCATCACCCCTTTGTAACTTTTCCTCTATCGATTTTCTTTGGGTACAACTTCATCTTTCTTTTTTCCTTCTCCTCCGCCATTTTATTTAAACTTGTTCTATGATTTTCCTTTAAACATTTTTCAGAGTTGGTTCTGTATCTGGCAGCTTCGTTATTGAAAAATTTTTATTGCGATCAGATATTTTAGACAGGATTTTTATTTTTTCCCATTCTTTTTTATCTTGAATTAAATTTCCTGCATGTGAATTTGGAGGCTTTCGTCTGGTCAAGCTCTTGGGAGGCGGCACAGAGCAGGCCTAGGGCAAGCTTTTATTTTTTCCCTTAGAGATTCATCTACTGCATTTACCAGTTTGTTTTTCTTTAAACACCTCATTTTGTTGAGGAAAAAAGTGGTTGCAAGTACTTTCTTGGAACGGCGGTTAAATGTATTTGGTAGGAGAAGTTATTATAAGCTGTGGTCAGAATTTTTTTTTTCTTTCTTGATATAATGGCGAAGAATGAAGTCCTGATTTCAGAAACAATTCTTGACGAGTTTTAATAGTAGAGTGGACACTTGTCTAGTTGTTATAGTTTCTTGCATTATTTTCACGATGACCACCATTGTTTTGTCTTATACGCAAATCATAAAGCTTGAGAGCTGACATAAACAAGCAACCAGTTTTATGACTAAATAGTTATTTGGCTAGAATTAGTGAATTACTATTGATTATCTTTGTTCTATTTTAGTGAACCTGGAATCAACAAACAAGATGATAAAGGATATTGCATCAAATTGATCTATAGTTTCATGGACTTGTAATTTGACAGCGCAGGATATAGGGATGCACATACTGATTTTACTAGCAGAAATTGGTTTTGTTGTTTAAATTGTAGGGTTTCTTTAGTGTGTATGGCAATATGCAAAAAGCATTGTGGACCAAATTTTATATAAAGACAGCTACAATTCCTCTTTTTTCGTCTTTCTTGAGATACTTCCATGGATTAGTTGGTGACAGTTGCTTATGCGAGTCTTTTTGCTACAACTAATAGTAGTCAAAATTATTTTTAGACTATTCAATGAAGAATAATTAATTCAATTATTTAAAAAAGCTATTTCTTTTATCATGATTCTTGAGCTAATTTGGTTCTAAGTTAGGGAAAGCTATAATTTAGGAATTATAATTTTCCTGGTGACTTATTATTTATAAAGGAATGCAAATACGCGCGTATACTTTATTTATAAATGTTTCAAGACACAAAATTACAGGCCTAACAGCAAATTGAGTCCATAAAAAAGTGATGAAGTTCATAATTATAGACTTTTTTTAAAGGGAGGAATAAGCTTAACGAATTTTAAAGTTAGATTGTTAATTTGGATTATATTTTTTTTTTAAATCGCTGCAATGAAAGTGTCCGGACATGCTTAATATTATTAGTGAAGTGTTGGCACTAAACTTATATGGGTCAATATTTAACACAAACAAAAAGAACACTACTCATTCAGTTTCGTTGAGGACTAACTGAATGATCAACGTTGCTTATTTACTAGATGGAAACTTTTAAAGTTAGCCATAGCATTTGGTAGCTATCATACTTTGTCAAACAACTAACATCAAACCTTCTCAAATCCCTATTGGCAAGAAGCCCTATGCACTATGCACTTCCCTGCATGTTTATAGGTTAGTAGTTGAAAACTACTGCTCTGTTTTATATGCTTATCGTAATAAAAAGAGGTGCACTTAGTTCGTGAGGTATATGATGACTGCAAGACAAGCCATTTCTAGGAAACCTATGTCTTCCTCATCATTATAGGGCAACCTAACTTTTAGCGCATACCCTCCCTCTCTAAATGGTTCTCCTTGGACCTGTAAGAAATTAGTCATTCATAATTCCTTCTTTTTACTAGAAGTCATATGTAACCCAGAAGTTTCTTTGAAGCATTGATATTATTACAAAAACTAATCTGATAATTAGTTCTCTGAGAAGAGATTGATATGCCAAACTCATGGATCATGAGCAATGAAATCCAAATATCTATTTTATCATAACATTTAATGTTCACAATAAAAATAAATTAGAATATTATGCTCTTATGTATTTGTCAAAGTGATGGGGACATCGATATGAGGTTTCGACGCGCTTATCAGAGGCGACACAGGAGATCGATGGCCATGATGGAGAGTCTTTATTTTTGATGCATTTTTTGTATTAGCATTTTATGTACTAGTTATTTTATTTCAGTTTTTTTTTTCTGTTTTTGTCCTTATGGGTAGTTGGTCGCTATTGTAGCCCAAAGGGCATCCTAGTCTTTTGCTTTATTTGTCATTTTGAGGCGTATATATATGGCCAACTTCTTATGTATTTTTAGTTTATGATTGAATGAAAATTTTCTATTGTTCTTGGTTCTCTAAGTGAGTTCAAGAGGGAAGAGGGATCTCTTTGTGAGTTCCACGATTTCAAGATCTCTTTGTGAGTTCTTTGATCCTTCTATTTTTATTTTCTTTATTTTCCCCTCCCCACCCTCATACCGCCGACAACCCTCCCTCCTTGGCCACCGGCGGCAGCCCTCCCCCTTGGGCCCCCCCCGCCGGCCCCCCTTTTTCCCGACCGCCCCTCCATCCAGCCCAACCGAAACCCCCCACCACACCCAAGCCGCCGGCCCCTTGCTCCTCCCCTCTCCAATTTGAATTTCAAATTGATCCATCATTAGTTTCCTAAAATAACCCCTTAATTTTGGGTAGAGTAATTATTTGAATTCAATTCAAATATTTGAATTCAAATAATTTCCTCCTACTTAATTCCCAATTTGGCAACCCCCCACAATTAATCAAAATCTGAAGTTAATTTCAGATTTTATTCCAGTTAGCAATTAATTCCTTTTGGCCACATTCATTGAATCTAGACAAATCTCCCACCTTCCACTATGGCTGGTCCCCCCTTCCCCTTGCCTTTCTCTCTCCAAATTACAATTAAAGCTCCACTAATTACTCCCCAATTCCCTCCCCATTGCTGCCCCTCTTTCCCTCCTTGGGTTAAGTTGAATTTCAAATTAAATCCCTCTCCCAAACTACTAAAAATCTGAATTTATCTCAGATTTCCTGCACTTGCCTCTTAGCCTCCCATCGTAACCGATTCCCCTTCTAGACCTCACGCCGGTTAGCCCCTTCCCCTCCAAGCCGCCACCTCCTCTTCTCCTCTCCCTTCTTTTGGGTGCTCAACCCTTGGCAAGGATGCATGGCGGATCCTGAAGTTGACCACGGATTCGTGTTCGACGTCTACAGAGGCATCCACATCGTTCGATCACCATTCTTCGACGTAGGGTTTGGTTTTGACGACACCGTTGAAGATTACTTGAACTGAATCCTCCCCACCCTAGTGGACATCATCGACGATTAATTCTCGGACTACAAGTGGACCATCAACGGTCATCCACCTGTGCCATCTCCACCTCCGACTACCTTCCCAACAACGACATTCCTCGGCTCGTCCGTCTTAGTGGCTACCTCATTTCTAGTGTGGACGATCTTCCTCCGCTCAACCTAGATTCGTATTGAAGAGAGTAGATCGTCAAGGTAAACAACTCCTTATTAACTTTTGGATTTGTGTTATAAGCTTTTACTTTACTCTACTTTTGTATTTAATTGGAAGCGCCTTGGTCAATCTTCATGCAATTATTTGCCTAAGCAAGTGGAAGACCGCGAAGTCCTTTACTTACTTTGAATTGACACACAATTTTATAACGGTTAAACTTTTAGTAAATTTTCCTACTAATCTTGTGTAACTCCAAGCATGTATAACATCACAAAGCCTATTCATAACTAATCAGTCTGCCTTCTTTCTAGGAGAAGAAAATGGAACGTTTTATTTCTTAACTATGTCAAGTATTCACAATCTTATCTTACATCCTGTTTTCTTGATTATTGAACGTATATCTATCTTTCTTAATAAATTCACCAGCTTATACATCACGTGGACATGGATTAAAATTGTTTTTTCTTAATTCTTTTAAATAGCCCCCTTTTATCCTTTCGTCAAGACATGAATTCTCAAGTTCATCTCCAAAAAAAGCAAACTAGAAGCCTGCTTCTGAAGATGAAACTTCTAGATCAACAAATAATGCATCCAAACTCATCCTAGGCAGTGTGGTTGTTGGAGCTGCAGTGATAGAAGCATATCAGACTGGCTACGTTAAACTTCATGTTAAAGATGATAATTTTTTTCTTAGAACTAGCAACCTAGACACTATCAAAGTGACTACAGATTCTAAACTTCCAGCTGACAAAGAAATCCTGCATTCAGCTGACAAAGAAATCTTTCTAAGCAGTGAAATCACAAGCCAAGTGAAACCAAATGCAGAAAATGTCGAAACAAGTGAAACCAATAATGGTTGTAACTTTAAGGTCAATACTGGAATTTCAGAAACAATACCCATACAGGAGGAATCAGCCCCTTACAGAGAAGAGAAGATATCAATTTCTGTTGAGAATGCTACAGCAGCTCCTGTGGAGAAAGCATTGAGTTCTGAAGAGTCATCTAAAGAATTATTAAACAAGGATAGAAGTATAACAATTATTAACTCCAACCAAGAAGAAAGTAGGACAACTGAGGGTTCCATGGAACAGATGGAAGATCTAGTTGATAGATCACTTCATCATTTAAAAGATGCTGACGCAAAGGTTTCTGATTTTTATCAAGATACCCGACCAAAGTGCAAAAGGTATAATAATTTTGAGTTGTTCAATACTTCAATTCAATATTTAAAATTGTGTATTCGGATATTGAGGCGTTTTTCATTCGTGAGGCGAGGCGTAAGCCTCAAAATCAAAAGATTGCGTAAACATAAAATGATAAATTTTTTATATACTAATGAGTGAATAATATAAAATATAAAAAAGCATAAGATATGAAGTGAAATCAAAATATCCCAATAATAAGACAACATGAAATATAGTTCAACTCAAAATTCTATCTTTCCCAAATCCCAATATTCTTTTCATTAACATATAATTCAATTTTCCAAAAATAAATAGCAATGACATATCACATAAGAACTCATGAGTCATCAGCACTGTCATCATTAAGGGGTTCTTCATTTGAATCATCATTATGATGAACTGCTCTCTCCCCTTCCTCCTCTCCTATAGAGTCCAATGTCGGGCATTTACTTCAAGATTTATGTAAGTTTTAATATATATAGCGTGAGGCGTAAGCCTCATGCCAGTGAGGCGAGGCGGGCTGCAACCAAGTTGAGGTGCAAGCCTCATAAAAAAAACTCAAGGCGTAAGCATCGAGGCATTTTTTGTTGGAATTGCGCAAAGGCGGGCCTCAAGGCAAGCCTCGTATTGCGCAATTTTAAACCATGCTTCAATTGAATATTTCTTGTCCTTATCTATTCTTTTTGTTGATATACGCTAGTTCTTTTGTTTTTGTACCATTACATTATTTCATATATTAGTTTAGCAGAAACGATTCCTTTTTTTTTAGAGAATGCAGAGTTGCATTAAAATGAAAAAAATAATAATCTAATACAAACTAGGAAGTAAAAAAAAACCCTAATAGATCCTTTATCTAGAGAAAAAGAATCCTTATTGGATGCAATTTTGTTAATGTCAAACCTATTATTTTGAAATGAAACCCACTGTTTCCTATTTTGAAACCTTTGAGATGAAGGGGATACCAAAGATTTAAAACAACCCAAAGGTTGATTAGTATCCCAGAGTTCCCATCCAGTTAAAGAATAGGATCTAGTAACGATCCCATAAACAATTATAATAAGTTTAAATAACAAAAATGCCAAAAGAAAAAACCGACTAAAAAAGAAACTCAATAGAAAATTACATAAATACCCAGACAATCTCAAAATACCTAAGTAAAATAATAATAGGTATTTTAGATGTCTTATCCAAATGCCAAATTTGTCATACCAATCAAAATAAATGGAAAATTCTTTGAAACGAATTTCCAACCTCATGAGTCTTACTGCTTTGCTGTTAGCAATGATAATTTCGATCATCATATTACTAAAGATTTTGGGAAGAACTTCTCAAATCGTTCTTCCTGATGATATCAGAAATGATTCTTTTGGAAAAAGAAAGATTGGCACCTAAAGTTAATTATAATGTAGCTGCATGCATCTGTACTGTTCCAGAACTCTATTTGCAAATTCATTTCATTCCTTCTAAGACTTGTAAAACTAGCCTCCAGTAAACATCCTAAGCAATGGAACACCCTGTTTGTGCTCCTTGAACTTGGTAAAGTCTGACGAGGCTTTTTCTTTAGCACATGATTTTTTTAATCCCAAACTAAGTGTCGAAAGCTGCAGGCTAAGTTTCAGAATCTTGTAGTTTGGTATTTTGTTGTTGTTTGACATGTTCTGTTTTTAGTTGAACCCTGTCAGGGGGTGCTGCCCCTTTGGACCCCCGGCATATCTGTGAAATCTCTACACTTTTACTTATAAGTGTAGATGATTTCATAATATTTTTTTTAATGGTTCTTTGATTAGTGCTAAAATAGTTATGATTTATTTGAATAATTTGTTTTTTAGCATGCATGTGAGTATTTTACCCATACAAATAGGATTTTGGTGAAATTTTGTGTTGCAATTCTAATAGGGCCCTTCTATGTTAGGGGTTTGGTAAATTATACTAATATATTCATCTCATAAAGGATGATTAGAAGTACAGATAAAGCTGCATCGAGTCATATAAATGATCCAACATGAAAATATAGCACTCAAGTGGATGTAGGAGGCCATGAGAAAACATATGTATATTTGAAATGCAATTACAATGCCAAAATTGTGAAGAGTTGTGTGACTAGGATGAAGGAGCACCTTTCAGGGTCTCACAAGAATGTTGCACCATGTTGTAAAGTGTCTGATACAATCAGGGAGGAGATGAAGACAATACATGAATAATTCTATAACCTCAAAGCATCTTACACAAAAGCAAAATGATAACAGAGTTGATGTTGGCTCCTACTTTGGGAGTGAGCGTAGTGGTAGGGATTCATCTTTTATGATAAATATCATATCTTCTAGGGGTGTAAGAGATCCCATGGATCATTACATGGTGCAAAAATTAGAGGATAGGCCTCCAACTTCATAGAGGATGGCCCCAGAGAATGCTAGGGAGTCACGGAATAGAGTATGCAAGGATATATATAGATTCTTCTATGAAAATGCAATCTCATTTAATGTTGCAACATCACTTGCATATTACAACATGATTCGGTCAATTGGAGCATTTGGGAGAGAGTTCAAACCTCGAACCATGTATGATTTGAGAACGTGGATTTTGAAGGAGGAATTGGATACTACTGAGAAAAACATTGAAGAAATAAAGAGGGTTTTGGGCTAACAGGTGTAATTATTATGTGAGATGGTGGCTCGGATAGGATGAATAGAAGTTTAATCAACATTTTGATTAATAATCATTATATTACTGTATTCTTGAGGTCAATTGAAGCATCTGATCAGGTCAGGGATCCTGAATACATATTTGGATTATTAGATAGCATTGTTAAAGAGGTTGAAGAACATTTAGTATTACAAGTGGTAATAGATGATGCCAGTGCTTATAAGGCTACATGAAAAAAACTTATGGAGAAAAGGAAATATTTGTATTGGACCCCATATGCTGCGCATTGCATAGATCTCATTCTTGAGAAGCTTGGGGAGTTGCCTCAACACAAGAATGCGCTGATAAAAGAAAAAATATAACTAAGTTTCTTTACAACTATTCTTTGGTTTTGGCTCTTATGAGAAAATTTTCGAAGAAAGAACTTCTAAGGGCAATAACCATAAGATTTGCCACGGTTTACTTGACATTGTAGAATATGTTGGATGCTAGCTTTAGAATCTATGTTTACTTCGACATAGTGGTTGAGTTGTGCATGGGCAAAAAAAGCTGAGGGAAAATAGGTTAGAAATATTATTTTTAAATGACATGTTTTGACAAAGTGTCTTATTCGTCATCACAACCACTAGACCTTTAGTACAAGTTTTGAGGATGGTGGATGCAGAGAAGAAGCTTGCTATGGGTTTTATCTACAATGCTATGGATAAAGCCAAAGAAATGATTGCCTGCAACTTACGGGGCAAAGAGGGAAGCTATAGGAAAATTTGGAATATTATTGATGATAGGTGGGAGCTACAACTTCACCGACACTTACATGCAGTAGGTTATTACTAAACCTTAATATCAAATATGCAGATAATAAGTCTACAAATCTAGAAATAAAGTTGGGATTGTATCATTGCATGGTTCAACTGATAGGTGATGGAATTAAAAGATCAAATGCTGACATTAAATTTGTACCTTTTAGAATAAGAAGGTTTTTTTGAATTACAATAAGCAAATGACACTATTTTCAAATGATCTCCAGGTAATTTCATTTGTTGGTTTAATCATTCATTTAAAAGTTGTTCTTTGAACATTGACAATACTCATTTATGTAAATCTTAGTTGAGTGGCGAATTAAGTTTGGTGATGACACTCCAGAATTGTAGCATTTCTGTGAAAGTTTTGGGTTAACATGTTTTTCATCTGACTGTGAAAGGAATTGGAGTACCTTCAACCAAAATGCATACAAAGAGGAAAAATTATTGTCAACGTTAAGGATGAATTCACTAGTAATTATATACAATAGGAGACTCCGAGACATAAACATGAAAAAAAAGTGTTAAAAGATAACGAAGATTCTTTGCTTTATGAGGATATGACATCTGATGATGAGCGATTTGTAGATGATGAAGTGGAAGTGATGTCGTCTGAATTACGAGAGAAAGGTTTAAATGGTGATTTCTTTGATGGTCATAGAGCATCTACATCCACCAAACTCAAGAACAAATAAACAAATGTATATAAATAACATATTTTCTTAGAATTTACTTTATTAATGTATTACTCATCTTGATATTGTTCAAAAAATATTTAGGGAAGAGGAAGATAACTGATATTGAGGAAGGAGTTAATTGGGAGACATTAGACTCCATAGGAGAGGAGGAAGGGGAGAGAGTAGTTCATCATAATGATGATTCAAATGAAACTCCCTTAGTGATGACAGTGCTGATGACTTCTGACTTGTTATATCAATTACTATTTATTTTTTGAATTACATGTTAATAAAAATGATATTGTGATTTGGGGAAGTTAGAATTTGAGTTGAACTATATTTTATGTTTTCTTATTATTGCGATGTTTGGATTTCACTTTAATTTCAAACAACTTATTACTTGACACTTCATATCTTATATATTTTTTTATATTTTATATTATTAGATTACTCATTAGTATTATAAAATTTATCATTTAACTTTATGCAATTTCTTGATTTTGAGGCTTACGCCTCGCCTCACGAAAGAAAAACGCCTCAATACCGGATTACGCAATTTTAAACCTTCTTCCAGGATTTTAAAAAATTCATTCACAACAACACTTCACACTATTCAAAATGAAAGACTTCAATATAACAAGCTCAATGAATTACAATTACTCATACAGAAATTAGCATCAAACTACATAACATTCTCTTTCCTAACTTACAAATCATTTTCTAGGACTCTAGTATTGATTCAATTCCTCCCAACTGTTGCTGTGATACCACTCTGTAATGCCCGAAGACCTAAATGAGGAATTTATCATACATTCTTTTTTTTTCATTTATTAATTCTCAGTACAATTTTTTATTTCTCTAGAGCCATTTAATCATCCAAATAATATAAAATAAACATCTAAAATGTGCATGTAGAATATTTCCTCCAAAATACTTAAATAACATAGTTCATAAGACAGTAATTGCAATGAAAGACTTAAATATATTTTGAACTAGAAAATCATGTGTACACTACAAAATCAGACTCCCTGCTCCTTGTTAGACTCAATTTACTTAACCGGACTTTTACCTTTGCATTAAATATTTTAAACATCTGAATGAGTTTAACACTCAGTAGGTCAACCCTTTCCTTATATCCTATGATGCACAGACACAGATACGGCGACACGGACACGACACAACACGACATGGGACACATCAATTATTGAAAATATAGGACGCGGACACGGGTTGGACACGGTATTATGATTTTTATATTTTAAAAATAGTGTATAAAAATTAAATAAGTATACAACAACAACAATAACAACATCAAGCCTTTATCCCACTACGTAGGGTTGGCTACATGAATACTTTTTCTCCATTGTGTCCTATAAAAAGTCAAATTCTTATTTAAATCTAATAAAGAAAGGTCATTCATAATATTTTCTAACCGAGTCTTTTTAGGTCTGCCTCTACCTTTCTTAATATAAGTTAAATCTAATACCTCTACTCTCCTAACCGGGTCATCGGGAGACCGCCGTTTTATGTGACCAACCCATCTAAGGCGACTCTCTCTAATCTTATCTTTTACTGGAGCTTCTCCAATCTTTTCACATATATACTCATTTCATATCCTATCTCTAAGGGTAAATCCAATCATCCACCTGAGCATCCTCATCTCTGCCACACTTAACTTAGTATTATGCTTCTCTTTTAATGACCAACATTCAACACCATAAAGCATTGCAGGCCTCACCACCATTTTATAGAATTTAAAAAATAAGTATAATTCAGAAATAAAAATTAAATAAGTATAATTTTAAAAATAATTTAAAAATAATAAGTCATTTAACTAGAATTTGTGCTTAAAATGATTATTATTAGGATGTCGAGAGTTGGGTGCCATGTCGTTTATCAGTCATCGAGAGAGGAAATGAAAATACCTTCACTGTTAAAGAGAAATGGAAATGATATTATTTGATGAATGGGATATTAAGTGCGAAAGATTGATTTGGTGTTGTGAATAGGAAATAAGAAATTTAGTTTTTATATTTTAAATAAGTAAAAATTTTAAATACAAGATATTATATTTAAAAAATCATAAAATATTTAAGATACGCATGTTGGACATGCATGTCCAATTTGTACTTAATATTTTTTTTTAATCGGACACATTTTTTGCATGTCCGACACGTGTTGTGTCGAATACGTGTCGGACACTGCACGCCTCTTTGAGGTGAAGTGTCAGTGCATCATTAGCTTATATCAAAGTTCAATTCACAAGTCATAATTAAATCAAACATAAAAATTAATTTTTTTTTTACTCTACAATTTTGGCATACTGGAACTCTGTTATGGAAATAAAAGTGCATTTTGAATTCTTTTTTTGAGCCCAATGCAAATGTATCTCTATTATGTATTATGTTCTACTCTTGCTTTGAGATGATTTTTTGTTGGAATATATTATATATGTCTGGCTTTGTTTTGCACCTACCTCAAGCATGTGGTAGGTGATAAATAGGATTTATAAGTGGGCATTAATACATATGCATTTATGCATTTATATTCATATTTGATCTAGTACGCAAAAATTGTAGAGTACAACAACAAGAATAAAATCAAGCCTTTATCCCATTATGTGGGGTCGGTTATATGAATTTTTTCTCCATTGTGTCATATTAAGAGTTAAATTCTCATTTAAATCTAATAGAGAAATGTTATTTCTAATATTTTCTAACTATGTCTTTTTAAGTCTATCTCTACTTTTCTTAATATAAGTCAAATCTAATACATCTACTTTCCTAATTGGGTCATCTGAAGGCCTCCGTTTTAAGTGACCAAACCATTTAAGGTGACACTCTCTAATCTTATCTTCCATTGGAGCTACTCCAACATTTTCACGTATTTGCTCATATCGTATCCTATCTCTAAGAGTAAAGTGACTCATCCACCTAAGCATCCTATCACGTATATGCTCATTCCTAACTTTTTCACGTATGATGCAATACAATGTATGACTGAGGAACTAAAACATTCATATAAAATATTGGGTTTTATATAAGAAACCCCAATTTCGGATGCATATTCAAATTTCCCATAATTTTACTAATTTTATAGAGGATATGTAAAATGCTAATTTGACACACTTTACCCGCTATACTGGGTCAGAAGTGCCATATTTGTCTAGAAAATTTAGAAATTCATACAGCACAAACCAGCCTATAAAATTTAGTATTCTTATAGTCAAATTGCCAAGAACAGTGTGTAAACAATATACTAAAAGTTATGCAGTAAAACTTTTTCCAAACTTAAGAAAAATACATTTATAATCATATCTTTTTATAAACATTTTGGAATTGAAATATTGGGTTTTATAAAAGAAACCCCAATTTCGGATGAATATTCAAATTTCCCAGAATTTTACTAGCTGAGGATATGTAAAATGCTAATTTGACACACATTGCCATCTATATTGAGGTTCAGAAGTGACATCTTTATCTAGAAATTATAGAAATTCATGCAAAGTCAACCAACTTGTAAAATTTAGTATTCTTATAGTCAAATTGTCAAGAACAGAGTATGTAATAATATACTAAAAGTTATGTTGTGAACTTTTTTCAAACTCGAGCATAATATAATTATAAACATATCTTCTTATAAACATTTTGGAATTGAAAAAAAAAGGGTATTAGTTGCCTACCTCGAGCCAAACAATTTCCCCAATTGGCTAAACGAATGATTTTCGTATTTCAGCTTTCAAAACCTCTCTTTATCTCACCTCTTCTCCTCGTCGTTCTTCTTCCCTTCTCCGGCAAGATGGCTGGGGTTCAAATGGGTTTGACAAAATAGATTTAGATATTTTAATATTTTAAAAGCAATATTCTGACCTAGCACCACGACAACGCCACTATGCTCCCAGAGAATTTTCTAGAATTTCTCCACCCGAGACTCTTTGTCATGGTGTCGCAGTGCAAACATTAGCTTTTTTTTTTCAATTTTCCTGAGAGCTCAATGGCGCAGTGCTACCAACCTTGGCATCGCGGTGCCTGCAGAGCAATTTTTCTTGCTTGTATTTTCACTTTTCCAACCCAAACCTTGGCTACTTACAACCCTATTAAACATTCTAAGGCTCATAATTGCTAATCATATTAAAATTAACAATCATTAATGAGTATTTACTTGAATTCCTGACGATGGATATTGCAGAAGGCTTATCAACAACATGCTAGTGTGGGAGACTTCAGCATTCAACAAGGTTTCTTCTTCAAAGGGAACTAGCTTTGCATCCCTCAGGCATCTTTGTGAAACTTTATCATCCATGACTTATGTGCGGGTGGGCTCATAACACATGGTGGTCGTGAAAAACTATAGTGGATGTCTAGGAGCGATTCTATTAATTACGAATGAAGGTAGACATTACCAAATTTGTACAAAAGTGCGGTGTTTGTCAAGCTGCAAAGGCTCAATATCAAAATATTTGTTTTTTATAGTTTGTTGTTGGTTTTGGATAACATTTAGGAAGATGTAAAGTATTGCTTTCATCTGGGATTTAACATTCGATCATTGAACGGACTCTTCCTTTGTCATTGCTGATAGGTTTTTGTAGATAGCTCATTTCATTTCTTGCTGGAAATTCACGGATGCAGAAAATATTGTGAATCTCTTCTTCTAAGAAATTGTTTGTTTACTTGGTATTCCTCGGACCATCACCTCCGAGCACAATGTTAATTTTTATAAGTTGCTTATAGCATGTGCTTTCTAGGAAAGTTGATACCGCTCTATATATGAGTAGCAACTATTTAAAAAGAAAAAAAAAACTGAGTGGCAACAATCACACGCTAACCAACGATCAGATGCCTGTTGTTAATTGCATGTTGGAATCCATGATTTACTTCACAACAGGTGTATGACCAAAGATATGGGACAAAGCTCTTGGACAAGTTGTGTTCTTTATCAATAGTATGGTTAACGGCTCTATTGGATCTTCACCCATTTCCATTATGCATACAAAGACACTTAATTTTATAAGTTGCTTAAACTATGAGTAGCAACTATTTTAAAAAAAAAACTGTGGCAACAATCACACGCAAACCAACGATCAAATGCCTGTGGTTAATTGCATGTTGGAATCCATGATTTACATCACAACAGGTGTATGACCAAAGATATGGGACCATGCTCTTGGGCAAGTTGTGTTCTTTATCAATAGTATGGTTAACTGCTCTATTGGATCTTCACCCATTTCCATTATGCATACAAAGACACTTAATTCCATAGTTGATCGTATTGAGCTGATGCCCTAGCAACACTACAGAAAGGCTGAAGATATCGGAGGACATTTGACACAGCCACACAATAAGCTAAACAAAAAATTGATCGATGTAAATGAAAAGTATAAAACAGCAGCCACTCTCTATCATCTTAAAAAGGTCTTTCAGGAAGGCGATTTAGTTATAGTTCACATCAACAAACATCTCTATCCCATAGGCGCATGCAACAAATTACAAGCTAAGAAGAATGGTTCATTTCTAGAAAAAAAAAATTGACAATGCTTACATTATTGATCTTCCTAAGCACATGAAACTTTCAAAACTTTTAATGTTAAAGACAGTTTTGAGTACCATCCTATTGATGCTGCGGAAATTGGTGAATTTAACTCTGATTCTGAGTTCTTCTGAAGAAATGGACTATTGATGCAGCAGCCCTGTTGCAATCTGGGTCATCGATCTTGCGATATGCATCCAAATCATTGATGATTCCGCCACAGTTTATCATCTGCTTTGAATAGTATATGTTTTAAGTAGTAAAAACCTTTTAGTTGTTTTTCCATTTGTTTCTGATTTTTGTGCTTTGCTGTCCTGCGTGACAGAAGCTAGTTTTAACTTCTTTTTTGCTTGGAGTAGGAGAATGGACGGGAGGAAGGTAATATACGGTATTGAATGTTTTTCTGGGTTTAAGAAAACTACTAAAATTCGAAGTTCACCCACCGCTCTTTCAATCCACTTCATGCTTCGATCTATCATTCTACTGTTGCTCTCCTACATAAGAACTTGATCCAGCTTGTAATCTCCAAACTGGATAAATTAGTGTGGGATGTCAACTTAAGAGTTGTAGACCAAGTTAAAAATTTAAACCCAACCTAAGTGGTATCTTTATATTTTTAGTTCTTAAATAGTGTTCAAATGAGGAAATTGATTTCACTGCATTGAGTTAACTTGATTTATTTCTTGGCTTAACTTATTATGCAAAACCAACATGAAAGCAAGATACAAGTGATCCTCAATTCGAGAGGAGGATTGTCTCTCCCAAATCTCTAGACAAGAGAGTCTAGAGCCCAAACGCCCAGAAACCCTAATTCTCAATCAATCAAAACATAATCTTCCCTTAATTCCCTCCTCCCCTTTAATACAAGATATTTCCTAATTTAATTTCCCTTCCTAGCCATGAGCCAGTCTAATAATACCGCCCTCCCAAAGAATCACCTTGTCCTCAAGGTGAAAATCAGGAAACTGATGTTTCGCTCTCATGTAGGGCTCTCACGTGGCCTCGTAGTCAGGGAGGTTCTTCCACTTGATCAACACTTCCTTATTCCCATCTTCTTTCTGGCAAACCCCCAGTAGCTCCAGGGGTTCCAAAAGAACTTCTAGATCTTTCGTAAGTGTCGCTGGTAACTCGGGGTTGGCTGTATAGTCTCCAATGGCCTTTCTCAACTGTCATATAAGGAAAATCGGGTGTATAGTCACCGTTGATGGTAGTTTTAGTTGATATGCAACCGCTCCGATTTTCTCCAGCACTTCATAAGGCCCAAAGTACCTTGGAGCCAGCTTCTCATTCCTCCTGTTAGCAACTGTCTTCTGTCTATACCGTCGGACCTTCAAGAACACCCTCTCCCCCACTTCAAACTTGATGTCCCTTCTATGCCCATCCGCTTGTTTCTTCATAATTTGTTGATTCCTTAGCAGATGTCTCTTCAGCTCTTTTAACACTCTATCCCTCTCCTCTAAGTACTCCTCAACTGAGGAAATTGGGGTACTACTACTCCCAAAGTGTATTAAGTGGGGGGGATTTCTTTTGTACAACACCTTGAATGGAGTCATCTGAGAAGCAGAGTGAAAAGAGGTGTTGTACCTGTACTCGGCCCATGATAACTACTTCGCCCAGAGCTTTGGTGTCTCCGATACAAAACATCTCAGATAAGTCTCCAAGCTCCTGTTCACTAATTCGGTTTGGCCATCCTTCTGTGGGTGGTAAGCTGTACTCCTCTTCAAAACTGTCCATTGCAACCTGAACAACTCTCTCCAAAAATGGCTGAGGAATATCTTGTCTCTGTATGATACGATCGCCTCAGGTATTCCATGTAATCTGACCACATCTATGATGAAGGCTGAAACCATTGTCATTGTTGTGTAGGGTATCAGAGGGGAATGAAGTGTTCATACTTGCTCAACCTGTCCACCACCACCAAGATCACTGTGAATCCTTTTGAACGGGGCAATCTATTTATAAATTCCATAGAGATCTCCTCCCACACTCTTCTCGGTAGAGCTAAAGGCTGTAGTAATCTTCCTGGTGACATAACCATGTACTTATTCCTTTGGCAGATCTCACACCTGGCTACCATCTCCTCGATATCTTTAAGCATCCCATTCCAATACAATTTCGCAGCTAGCCTCCCGTATGTCCTCTATATGCCTGAATGGCCCCCCACAATACTTTCGTGAAACTCTTGGAGTAAGTTTGGGATGTCGATCGAGGTCCGGGGCATCACAAATCTCCCTTAATATAATAGTTTGTCTCCCTCAAATGAGTACCCTGGGTGGCTACCCTCTTCTCTCAGTAAATTTAACCTGATATTCTCCAATCCTTCATCTCTAATACTTTCCTCTCTGACGGCCTCCCATTCAAGCATCAGGGGAATAGATAGTGCCACAGTCTGTAGCTCCCTCATGCAACTGGACAAGACATTTGCCGCCTTGTTCTCCACTCCTAGCTTATACTGAATCTCAAATCTTACCCGAGTAACTTGGACAGCCACTTTTGATGCTCCTCTATTACCATCCGTTGCTCCAACAGATATTTCAAGCTCCGCTGATCTATCCTGACAACAAAATGTCTCCCAAGTAGGTAGGGTTGCCACTTATGGATGGCCAAAATGATGGCCATTAATTCTCTTTCATAAACTGACTTCAGCCTAGCCCTAGCATTCAAAACCTGGTTGAAATAAGCAATGGGCATGTGATTCTGCATAAGCACTACACCAAGTCCGTATTCCGACGCATCTGTCTCCACAATGAAGGTCTAAGTGAAATCATTCAAGGTTAGGACCGGTACCGTCGTCATCACCTTCTTCAGGGTCTCAAATATTGTTGTGCTGCTTCCGCTCATAGGAACCCGTCCTTCTTCAACTGCTCAGTGAGTGACCATGCTTGGTGTTATACCCCTTCACGAACCTTCGTTAGTAAGTAGTAACCTATTAGTCCTAAAAATCCCCTCAGTTCCTTCAAATTTTTTTGGCACTGGCCACCTTAGCATTGCCTCAATTTTGGACTTATCTGCTGTCACCCCCTCTTTTGACACAATATTGCCCAAGTACTCAACACTGACTTGTGCGAAGCAGCATTTCTTCAAGTTGGCCCTCAGATGGTGCTCCTGCAGTACCTCTAGCACCCTTTTCAAATGCTCCCAGTGCTCTTCTGTCCTGCTATAGACCAGAATGTCGTCAAAGAATACCAGTAAAATCCGTCTGAGATAAGGTTTGAAAATCTTATTCATAAGGGCCTGGAAAGTAGCAGGAACATTGGTGAGGCCAAAAGGCATAACCAAGAACTCATAATGTCCCTCATGAGTTCTAAAGGCCGTCTAGGGTACATCCTCCTTCATTCAAATCTGATGGTAACCTGATTTCAAATCTATCTTGCTGAAGATCACTGTTCCACTCAATTCACATAGTATCTCGTCAATAACTGATTTAGGAAACTTATCAAGTATAATTTCCTTGTTGAGTGCTCGGTAGTCCACGCAAAAATGCCAACTGCCAACCTTCTTTATCACCAATAGAATCGGACTAGAGAAGGACTGATGCTGAGTCTGATGATTTCTGCCTCCAGCATCTCTTTGATCAACTTTTCTATTTCATCCTTCTGGAACTGAGGGTAGCAGTAAGGTCATACACTGATGGACAACACTCCCTTCTTTAACACAATGGCATGCTCTTGGTTCCCTCTGCGGTGGCAATCCCTGAGGTGGTTGAAACACCTCCTGGAACTGCTGAATCAATGGTTGAATGGAGAGGGGTATGTCTACTCCTTCCTCCAATCTCTCTCCCTCAAAATTGTGCAACTCCACTAGATACCCTCCGCCTGCCAATTGTGGACCTCCGAAAGAGCACCGCTCGTGGGGTACGAACGCAGAGGGTACAGCCGCACTATCCCGTGGGACAAAACGATCGTAGGCC
>NW_021318679.1:71598-75107 GCF_001605985.2 Dendrobium catenatum
AAAGTAAGATTTTTTGTCCCTAGCAAAACAATTCTATGTGCTGCTGTGGAGGCAAGTGCTTGTTTTGGCGTGGGCTCGCTGGTTTTGGATAGGTCCTGAAGCAAGCGATAGTTAGTTAACGGTTTTCTGAATTCAAGGTTTATTGGGGGTCTCAAAGGATAAATCTTAGTTGAAATTTCAAATTTAAGTGGATTAGGGTTTATTTTAAATTATTTCAGTTTGTTGATCGAGTTTTAAGAACTTAGGACAATGATATTTGAAGTTTAAGTTGCATTAGCCCAATTGTATGGAAAGTCCCGCGGGTCTCCTAGGACCAGACTAAAGGTCCAAAAAGTCAATATAGGAAAAAGGCTTAAATCTGGGATTTCCTAACCACCTTAGAGAAAAATCACTAGACCTTAATACGAGTAGTTAACAGGTAGTAGGCTGAAATCGGAGTTCTCTAGACAAAGTTATGAGTTTTACTAAGTTTCGGCGCCCTAAATGAAACTATAAACGGTTTGACCAAAATGTTGGACTTTCTAATCATAACAGCCAGTTTCTGGAAACCTAAAATTTTTTAATAAATACTTAGTCTCTAATTGCGAGTCTAATGCGAGTGAGTTTACCTAATTTGGAATTTTCTATAATTAAGGTTTATGAGGTTTTTCCTAAGAGTCGGGTAATTAAGGGGAAGTTTCTAACATTTCATACTAAATATGCCTTGTATATGTTTTCTCCAATCAGCTCCAAACTGATTGGAATTACTCCCAAGAGGTCAGGAATGACCAGAAAATCGTGTTCCCAAAGGTGTTTGGAGAAGATTTTGGTTGGGTTCTTTATTAATTTTTATAAATGATTTTATTTAGGGCAAAACGGTGAATTTCCACTATGGTCAAATTAGGGGTCAACCATGAGGTCAAACTAGGGAAGCCTATTTATCTAAGAGTCAGGGATCACGAATTCCTGGTCAGGTTGAGGAGCAGATTATGGGTATTTTGTCTGACCTAAAGGTATATTTATTGGTATTTTCCGGAAGGTCTCGGGGCCTTAATTAACCAGTTTAAATTTATGGGTTAGTTAGCTAAGGGCTCTATAAAGCTCCTAAAATTTTCCTAGAAAATTCAGATGATGTTTTAGAATGTACCTTAAAGTATTTACAGTGTTGTAGTTTTCATGTCGTTCTGGGGTGCTATGCCTAGTCCCCTAGAAAGACTTCTAAGTTTGCTAGACGAGTCCTTAATTATTGTCTTATGGGTGTCAGTACGTTTGTAGGAGTTTAAAAGTGATGTTTTGTCTAAACCCTGTCAGGTAATAATGCATGGGGTATGAAAATGAATAAACACACATGTCTTAAATCTAGGAGAGCCTTAAGGCTAAGTGCTCGTGGTGCGAGTCCTATACAGCATTCTAAACGAAAATAAAAAGCCAGACACCTAAAGAACGGATTATGAATGATTGGGACTCAACCATTCACTAACCACTCCACCGTGATTCGCTCTTCATATTAAGATCATGTCTAAAATTTCATGAAGTAGCGAGTCCCCCAAAATTAGGATTTATAGTATAAGTAGTTGTTAAAATGTTTAAGTACTTTATAGATATAAATATATTTTTGGAAATAAAATAATTGAAAAATTATTTCAATTTATAATACTAAGTATAGGGAAACGCCGCTGACCACCCTAAGCGAAAGTCTCAAGCGATTGAAATATTTTGTCATCCTGAAAAATAATTCATAATTCAATATTTTAATATCAAAAATACTCGAATAATCGTAATCCAAAATAGTCGCATTAGGTCAAGAACAGCCAAATCGAGGGCTGGAAATGGCTTCAAAACATAAAGCATCGCTTTTGTTCTGCAAAGAACGAGGGAGTCATACGCAACAAAATCTCGATTGAAATGGCGAAGATACGAATTTCGCGAAGCTTTTAAACACATAATAAATAGTATCTTAAAATGACTGTTAGATTTACTGTTTTTGTAATAACGCAAATGGCAAGACAATGATTTTCTATCTGAAAATAGTTTCAAAATATGCAGAATTCAGAGTAAAAATACAAAAGACAAGGTGCGTGGGCGTCGACAGCGGACTCAAAACGACAAAGTTATGTGAATTCGAAGTTCAGATACGATAATTAATATTTTTTAAACATTGCGTATTTTACTGGTGTTTGAAAAGTAATTGCACACAGGACGCCAAAATTTTCAAATAAAATAATTACAGAAAATGCAGAATCTAAAATACGTTCAAAAACAATGGCGTTGTGCGTTAAAAAATAGAGCGAAACGAAAGAAGATATTAATTTTTGAAGTTTAAAACGCAATTAAAGGATATTATAAATAGGTAATTATTAAAAATAATAAAAATACATAATAAAATATTTAATAAAAATATCCCAGTATATATATTTAACAATATTATGATTATAAAAACAGTAATAAAACTTAAACTAATAATTGATTATTTAAATAATAATCATCAGTTAAATGATAAATTTAGATGTTGAATACAAATAAAAAAGATGAAATAGAAAATGGTTTTTACTGTTTTTTTAAATAATTATAAAAATATAATTAATAATGTTGTAAAATAAGTTTTTAATTGAGTTAATTAGTAATAAAGTAGCGATAAAATGCCGAACAATTCGATATATTATAAAGTCGATAAAGTCGGAGCAAAAACGGATTTTTGGCGAATTTTGGAAGTTCTGCATTTTAAATAACATTTAAAAATAAAGTTTAAATCAAAGGGAAGGCGGCGGCGGGTCCCCGGTTTGAGCACGTGGCACAACGCGGTTCGCTCCGCGGATTTTCGGGCATCAATTTTCCGAATGATTGTCGCCGCGCGGGGATTCCGTGCCGGAAAAAAAATAAAATTCCTGGTTCCCCTTTTTTTAAACCACGTCGGACAGCTGCCCATAGGCCGTCCGATCCGCTGCGGTTGGATGGGGCCCAGATGGCGCCTACGTGGGTCACCAGACCCGCGGGAACTCCGCGGCTGAGGCCAGGCGGTCAGGCCTGACCTGTGCGCGACAACCGCTTGCGATCTGGACCTTTGATCGGCGGGATCAAACGTTCCAGGGCGTCTTAGGGCTGCGCGGCTAAGTCACGCCGGACCGAAACCCTAAACAATATTTTTGAGATTTCTCTCGATTCACTCGATGGTTTTCAACGAAATTTTAACCACGGATAATAGACATGAAGAGCATCATTGGGGGGAAATTTTCGGGACTTAATATGCGATGTATTGAAAGTTATTTAGATCTAAGTGCTCTAGCTAGGGTTTGCGATATACCTCAATCCACACGGTGGATTCGGGAGATCTTGGACTCGTTGGACTCGTGGACTCGTCTAGAACAAGTTCCTAGTTGACCTCGAGCCTTGATTCGCCTTGGATCGACCACGAAACGCCTTGGAACGAAAATAGCCTTGGTTCGCCGGATTTCTCACCGCCGGCAAGCCTTGACCGTCGGGATTCAACGCTGGAAAGGTGGAGAAAGGGTGTGGGAGCGCTCTCACAAAAT
>NW_021318680.1:0-13181 GCF_001605985.2 Dendrobium catenatum
TCTTATTTGAGTATTAAGCTTTGAGAAAAGGTGCATTTTTGTAGTTGCCAAAAGATTTTGTTAGTCCTCGTTATTTTGGGCGGGTTTACAACTACCCCCAGGCTATAAACAAAATCACCATACGAATAAAAAATGGATACTTTTTGTACTCCTTGGTGAGTGTTCCGTTAATTGATGATTAATGCTGTTGTATTGATGTCCTTTCAACCAAGGGACATATTCTAGGTAATCTCTGATCTAAATCTTGAAAAATATTGGGTGTATATGTCTGTTTACTCAAAGTGATTTCGCCAGTTTCTCTTGTATTTGCCGCCTTTTGAAGTTAATATCGTCTACAATTTTTCGGTAGACCTAGTCTCTCTTGTGTCTCACCAAAACAACCAAATCTCCCCTCCACAAACCTCTTAAATGTAATAAAAGTACAATGTTCTCTCTTCTTTAATCTAACACACATGGTAAATATCAGTGCTATAATAACGTTCTCACTCATGAAATCCTGCACCCTTACCGAATTAAATAAAGCTATAAACACATGAGGTTCATCATTGTTCATATAGAACTTTCAGAGCTAAGAAGAATAAGAAATGACAAAAATGGCAATGAACCACCCACTATCGTCAAATGTAGTTGCCAAAATTTCTAATAAGATAGTAAAAAAGAAAGAATTAGGCAAACCTATGAATATTTCAAATTTTCGAAATAGTAATAAAATGAGGTCCCCTCACCAAATATAAATACTCAGGTAAGCCAAGCCCATTAAAGCCCAAATAAAATAAATGTAAGAAGAGAACCAACAAATATAAAGATATTAACAATGTTAAGCTCTATTGAAATGGCATTCAAAGAATGAAATATTGTAGAAAAGTTTCATTAACATATTGACAGAATAAAGTTCAGTCTTCAGAACTATCTCAACCTAAAAGCAACATAATTAAATATAGAGTAGAAAAGTGGTTCAGACCGAATATTTTTTATTTTTTGTCAGGCGACAATGTGAGGTGGCCGTATAAAGTGACAATCCTGATCGAATAAATACTTAAAGCAAAGGCTACGCGGCTTACCCATCAAGAGAATGAAAATAAATCTGTCATCCACGTGCTGGTAAAAAAGTAAAAAAAAAAGCGTCAGAAAGGCATTAAATACTCGAAACCTGGTGTAATAAAAAACAAGGGGTGGAGAAATAAATAAGAAGAGCACCAAGCTACGGTGAGAATTAAGAATCGGTCACTGCGTGAGAGAGCAGCTACAGGTGAGGAAAGCAAACATTCCATTAAATGCATCTGAGGAATTACGCTTGATACCCAAACATCCTTTTCGGGCTTAAAGAACACTGTATCTCACCGCTGATGAGATGTGCCCAGCAGGAAAGGAAGATAAAACCACAGTTATGTTGTTATAATGTGGTTTTTGGTGTGTTTGATATGCTTTGTTTTATAATGGATAAGTTGTGTAATTTTGATTGTTGGATTTAAATTAGTAATTATATTATGTGGTAGGAGATGTTAATTTATTTTTATAGAATTATGTTTTGTGTTAAAATATGCTCATATATACCACATATTTATTAAAGTGATATAGTATTATAAAAATTCACCTCTTTTAAAATATTTATTTTCTCAATTCATTTTTATTTTATTTATTTAATCTGAATTTTTAAAGATCAATCATCTAATAAAAAGGTTTTAATACAACCTGAACGTCTTGCTTGTTAAGATTACCTATAAACCTGCAACCAAAGCTTTGAGGAACGTTTTGAAAAAAAACTATGAAGGAATATCAGCAAAAGACCAATATGCATGATAATTATATAAGCTAAGGGAGAATTTTGTATAAATCATTGATTTCGTGCGTGTGCCCTAATATCTATTATGAAATAGTAGCTAACATCTTTAATTATACAGGCTGGATGAATTTAGTACTTATCCACTTGAGCTGTGAATCTAATGAACAGCTGAAGTTATTGTTGCTGACAGATTTTCTGCTACATGCTGCATAAGTTTACGGCCTGCTATGTTCTTCACCGATGCCAGAAGTAGTGGTTTGTTGTCTATTTGGATAGAGCCATAATTGGCAAACGGTGTTATATTTTGCGCTTTTTTAGCAGCTTTATCAGCCTCCCTCAATAATTAATTGCATGCGCGAGGTCAGAGAGTCTGTAATTTATTTCAATACCTCGTGAAATGATATAAAGAAAATCTTTAATAATATAGGTAACAATAGGCTTATGTGTAGTAAAGAATCCATTCTGGGCGGTTTAGCATCTGGTAGTATATGACATTCATGATCATCCTGAACGACGATATAAGTAGATTGAGATTCAATTAAACTTCATTCGTTGTGACTCACAGTGAGCATATAATAAATAGATTACATATATACATATGTATACGCTTTTGTACTTGAGCAAATCGAGTAGATTACATACATAGGATTGTGTTTGGCTTATAAAAAAAATAACTGCCTGCAATACAAATTAACTCTGTAAACAGCGCATAAGAATGTGTTAGTCGGGAGTTGTAGACTGACTTGAAAAATCATCTAATTAAAGCGTCTAAGCCACTAGCTTATATTGTAGTTCAAGCAGCAGAGGTAAAAGACTTCCTCTGTAGTTGACCACTTAATAAACTTCTAGGTTTAGCGAAGGACGGGCACAGCTAATCTAGTGTTGTTGCATGTCATTTTTTAGTGGAGTATCGTTTGACCAGTCTATTGATGGTAGTTGTTTATTATGACTCGCTCAAAAGGAAGTATAGTACCTTGTGAATTTTAATCTGTATCTGTACTTGTATTATGCTTGTTTAGCATTGTTCTTTCGCTCTAAAACCAGCAATTGAATAGCAATTACCAATCTTTAAGAATGGAAAATTTTCTTATTGGTTAGGACTCTATTCTCGATTTGAATTCTATTGTGCTTTTTGAATCCTATCTCCATCACTACAATATAACATCGCAATACTTATCATTATGCAGTGTGATTGTTAACACAAAAAAAAAAAATATTACTGCTCTCTGCTCTGAACAAAGGAATATTTGTCTTATAATTCTCTACTTACTGTAAAATTAATCTTTTCCAACTCAATTATTAGCTGTCCTTCATCGACACTACTCAGGGAGAACTCTCCAACGCTTAACTAAACACTCAAGAACTAATCACGCAATCTCGCGAGTACACGTCCATTAATGAAACAAAGTGCGAGTCGTTACTATTATGCTCCTTATAAACATAAAGAGATGTAAAGAGCATCTAATAAAAAATTCACACGTAGTGAATCTAAATAAAATACTTAATATGAACAAAGACTAATAGAAAAGGAGCAAAATTAATTGAGAATAAACACGGAGAGAATAGGAAAAAAAAAAGCAATATATATTGAAACACGATACAAGAAATATATTAGACACTCACACACATAGATTCTTAAGAGAGTAGAAAACATACAAAAATAGAGAAATAAGAAGCTATGATCATACAATAAAGAAAAAAAACAAATAAAAAATAAAAAGATATATAACATCTAATAAGCCTGAATATTTAACATAGAATCAATATATAAGTGCTAACATTAATTAAAAACAAAAAACAAAAACACTCATCAAGAAAAAGATAAAAATATTAAATAAAAAAATAAAAATAATAAAGACCAGTTAAAGGCCCAAAACCAAATATTTATGAAGCCATAAACGAAAATAGAAATGAAATATAATTGAAGAAAAGAAATTCAGGAAATATACTAAACTAATAAGAGAACCCCAAATCAATCGAATAAGTCTAAAAAAACATATAAAGCTTGCCTACTCTAATAATAAATAATAATTAACTATGCCTATTCGTATAGATTTCACAAGAGAAGACACATCAAATAATAAACACAAAAGATCAAAGATTACATATATAGAAATGTAGTGATATAATATAAAAATGTCCGATAGAATCAGCTATAAGATAACACAATAAAATCACAATACCTACTATCTAATAGTGAGAGAATAGAGCAAGCCAAATCCAATAACAATAATAAGAAAAAAAAGCACAAAATAATAATATATATAATCTCTATGATAACCTAAAATATATTGTGAGCACTAAAAAGATAACACAAAAAAAAAAATGCAAGAGCAACAATACAATAAATAATACTTTGAGAAGTAAAGCATACGGTAAGAGATAAAATTATGCTGCAGCCCCTAACACTGCTTCCCAAGAAAAAAAAAACAAGGAAAAATAAACAAACAGAAAAAATATCTACAATATATTATTCTTTAATATAATAACAAAATATACATGAAATTAAAATATAAAAAATAAATAATAAAACTACTTATATAATCTTAATTTATACTAATAATGAATAAAAAATATTATAAAAATATTCACAATAATTAAAATTATTAAATTAATAACGAAAAGCATTAATTTAATTATCCATTTACACTATCATTAATTACGAGATACTCACCTATATCTCTATGCGACTTGTAGATACCCAATACTGAATTATTACTTATATCGATGTCAGTTATTTAATGTCTAAATAGACTCACATTTCATAAGTACACTTCTTATAAACTACGAGTTACAAATATCTCGTAGTCCTATACTAACACCTCTAGTCCTATGTTAATACAGTATAGTATATACTAAATCGTGATCTAAGGTCTATTACTCCGCATTATTATTGCCACTAAAGACTCGACAATCATTAATCAACTGTGACCTCGCAGATACAAGATCTCAGACAGAATTTTACTATAGAGTTACGAATTCTTTGGCTCTCTCAGTCAGCGTCTTAAAATTGTCCATTTAAATACACTAACCGCTCTATCTCACCTTAATCATCCTTAAATTGTTGATCACTCAGCGACTTACATTAAGATATAGATAAACATCACCTACAAGTAAACTCGATCGCAGCTCCAATGTATGTAAATTTTGATGTTAACAGTTAAGTGTACCTAAAACAGATATTAATATTAAAAATGGTACTGGACTATCCATAATAGTGATTATTACGGGCGCCTTCTACATTTCTAGTTGTCCTATACCTTTACTAGTCACTTTTACACGTATGTAGTAACCTTTCAAGTTCAGAAGTTTTAGAATATACTCGTCAAGATATTCTGGAATACCCTAATATCGGTCGCATTTATACCATACGAGGGTTCGAGTTCCGTTAATGTACCGAGTTTTTTTGCATGTGGACTTTGACCCTTGGGACCGAGAGTCATCGTTAGAACTGGAAGATAGTGCCTAACTTTAATTGGTCTCATTTGTTGAAAGATTAACCACCTCCGTTCGATACCTGTGCTTCTCTCATATTGTGCCTACTAGCTTCGGATCATAGAGTATATAATTTTGTTTTGTGCGGACATTGCAGTATCAGGTGTGGTGTATGTGAGTTTTCGCAGAGATACTGCCTGTTATGCTGCTTTGAGGTCGTTTTTGGCCTCCTATATATTCCTCCTAGTGGTGTAATAGTTATTCCAGATACTCATTAAAGTTTATTAACTAGCACAATCCATCTAGTAGAAGAAACAACAATACGAAGCACTATTAATTATTAATGAAAGAGAAGACCTCTATATCCGTACGTTACCAAGCAACTGTAAACAACCGAGAGAGCTCCCCCGAGCACTACATAGTACTTACCCAGTCCCGTGCGTGTCGGCGGGAGCAGGCCGCAATAGCCAGTCTAGCGTCCATCGCCGGTTGTCGTGGCGGTTGCTTCAGACCCGATTGTGACTCTTCCTCCCTCAGAAGAAATCAAGTGAGTTCAGTGGGTCAGAGCGTCTCCCTTAATGCAACGTTGCCCCTATAACGTTGGAATCGACACGTTAGCTATAGAACTTTATAAAATTTTAAACTAGATAATGAGATGGACCGAGTCTTCGTGCTTGAAATACACAGACCTCATACAACCGCGAAATCTCAGAATCATGATTAAATGGCATCGTGAGCAGAGCAACCTGCTAAGTGCTGAGAGATATGATCCGCTACAGATCTGGACTCACGAGACGACAAATGAACATGAAGACGGATATAGACTCAGCAACACTAAGAGATCTCACGCCGCAGGAAAGTAAGGCAACACCCAAATAACTGTCTGACATATCCCTCGCCGGCTAACAGCACTACATATTCAATACCCCCGTGTAACCACTCGATGACAGATCTGCATTCTCTCTCTCTTTTGTTTGGCACACCTAACTCCCAGCAGTGCCCAATAAAGTTGACCGTGGTGAAGAGGAGAAATGTGCTTCGCTTCGTATACGACAGCGAGTTACTAAATGGTTACGGAGGCAACGTATCCACGAGGAGTGCTGAGTGATCATAAAGTGCAGAGATATGCTGTGACTTCAAGGTAGATATAAGTACCTAGCGTCGGTAATGAATCTCTCTCTTAATTAGATTCGGTCAGAGCGTGGCACGTGTCGGGACGACCAGTTTAACTAGTATCCGATCGCTGCTCTAGATTGACCAAGCGTAAATTAACTGGTAAAAGTGAATTCCCATACGGAGAGTTTTAACGAGTAGCAGCCAAATCGAGTTCCAGGTTTACCGAGGAGAATAGACCGACATTTTCGTGCCCTCAGAGGTTATGAAGAAGTGGAATTATACGTAGAATCTCTCCGATCTGGAGTTGAGATCCCTATCTAAGGAAATTTTCTATCTGCTTTCTCATATCCTCTTGAGCGAAGGTCATAAACAGTGTACGGTAGAATTATAATCAAAATAGTCAAATTTTGCTTTTAATGAACTACTTGTTCCAATGAATACCAGAAATAAGTGATTTGGTGTTAAACCGAATATAGATATTAAGCGAATATATTAACCATTATGGAATTATAAATTGTGTGGAAAAAAAAGCAGAGAGTATCTCTCGTCAGACTATGTGTCTAACTTGGAGAGTAACTCTGTTGTTATAAAATATACTCTAAATGGAACTATTATAATTAAGATGAAATACCGAGTATACTCTTTTGAGTGCCTCAAGATAATGTGCTAAGACACTCTGACAGAGTTATTTTATTATCTTGTATGAGAATTTACATATATTACAAGAACTAGAATTACAAATATGTGATTACATTATCAACACATGACGCTAAATAAATTGTAATATGTAGAGCCTTATATGATAGATTCTGTCAAGATGTACTTCAGTGTAATATTTAATAATTGTGAAATTGCATAATGCATACTATTGAATTTAAGGATATATTATTATCCTTAATTATTATATAAATTAAAGCTATCCACCCAATTTCTAATAATATGATTTGTGGCATTTTATTGTTTCTTAACGGATTCATGTTGTTACTTCTGATGGTTCCTTATATCTGCGTCCTCTATTGTGAGGGATCTCAATGTGATTTCGTCGCAAACAACGTCGTGTTCTGCCTCAACGATCTATCGATGAAACTCTCTGAGCGTAAGTAGGATCATTAACCTTATTAATGTAGTATTCTTAGAAACTCCTTGTTCTTCCATATTCTATACTATCACTGACATTATCGGAAAGATTACCACTTGTTGTAATGAGCCTCCTAGTGCTTGCATTTTTGTATGTGTGTAGCGTTGTGAATTGATGGATAGGCCATTGCGTAGATATTTGCTTATACTAATGGATCGCGTGCAAATGTCATATATGTAATGAACTTTAGAACTTAGAATAGCAAATACCTTCACGTGACAAATATCGATGAAATATAAGTGAACTATTCCTCCAACAAATTCACTACTCCATTGTTGTATAGTAGAGGAGAAGGGTAGATTAAGTATGCCACTCGAGAACATATTAATAATAATTAGCATTGAACTATAGAGGTGCTATAAGTGTATCGTATAAATCCAGGAGAAGAGGTTGAATTACATTTGAGATTAGAAGGCATTGACTGTTGATGGGATAGCTAATATTATGGATCTAGTAAAGTTGTTAATGGAGTTAATAGTTAATATGTCAGTAAACATCAACCAAATCCATGCCAGTCTTGTTCTGATGCACACAAAAGATAACATATAATATGAACACATGAAACAATTAATTAGCTTCTGTGTCTTTTCGCATATGTTGTAGAAAATTGGTTCCACATGATATGGGCTATAAGCATAGACGGATTGAGATCCCGAAGCTTTAGGTACTATGTCGGAATATGGTAAATTCTCTTAAAAGTTTCTCTCATGTTAACATTGTTTTATTACCTCAGCCGACCACTTTTCACGATGCCGTACATAAATTACTTACTTCAGGATTTACGTTAACAATATATGAATATAGATTGGAAAGTGTTATGCATTTAATTTACTCCTATATATTGTTTGCATTTCTGTATAATTAGACGGATCTGTATAAGAATATAGTGTGCATAAGACCCTACCACCGCCAACGTCTTAGTAAGGCCAATAACGCCCACAAAAACACAAGTGCAGAGGACAAAATACTTAACACATTTTGATGGTACAACTCTTGACCAGTTAATACTCTGTGAGAGATTCTAAGAGAATGCCTAGAAAGGAGCACTGATTCGAAAATAAGAAGAACAACAGAACACGAATGGAATTTTCTCGCCCACAGATAGCATGGGCCCTCGTTCTAGCATTGTAATATATTAAAGTCTTAATTTATGCTGCTTAGACCTATACTAATGCGTCATAATTTTAATAGTATTTCTTTATATTTTTAAAGAAGTGAAGGTGAAAACTTGAATTATGATCGAGTGTCAATCTACATTAGAAGTCTTAAATAGGTTCTATTCTAGCTTGAGCTAGACTTCTCTATAATTAGACAACCTGAATAACTATGCGGCTACGTCTGTAATTTTTAGCTAAGCCATAAGTAGATCTAAAATTGCTTGACAAGATGGAGATTTAATACATCTCTTCACTACACGAGTCAGTCACGCCATTCTGAGTCATTTCTATATAAACACGTACGAGCGGTTTTTAGACAATATCCATGAACTCTAGGATTGCTCTTCCATCAACGTCGAGTCTGTGAATTAAAATAGAGATGCGGCGATAAATCTCTATACCAGCGCATAATTCATATGAAATTGGGAGTGGCTCTACGAATGCGTCGTCGACTAGGATAATGACTCTAGTTCCGGGTGCTTCCTCGTTGAGCTGGCAGCTACTCAATCACGAATTTATACAACGTCATCCTCAAACAAACTTGATTGAGGTGACACTATCTCTTGATATATGAATCTATCTGTATAGTCGACAAGCACTCATCTGCAAATCCTGTAGGCTCATCCGGCTGTTTCATCCTCCGTGACCTAGAGATCCTGGACAATCTTAGTATTATGACTTCTACATTGTAAGAAAGATGGCCAACACTCAAACATTTACTCAATAAAGTCATAAAGTCGATACGACGGCAAACACTGCAATAGAGCAATGATAAAGTAAAGCATTGCCCCAAAGTTGTCCCTCATTCGACAACAATGTTGTAGGCTAGTTAAGTATTGAGTCCCGGTTATAAAAGATATGTAGAGGTACGAGATTATTGTGAGCATATACGTAGAAACAATGCTTGAAGTAGCTACCACGGTGGAAGCAAGACAAGATATAGAGAGAGTTCGCCCTAGATATGGTTTGAGCATATTAAACGAAGACCTTTCGATGACGATCCCGGTCAGGAAAAGTTGAGACGGTATTAGATTTGACCTTCTATGTTAAAGAAAGGACTAGGGGTAGTTGCTAAAAAAGACTTGATTGAAAATATTAGAAATGATCTTTCTTTATTTAACGATCTTAAAATGAGAAAAGTTGACCTTCTTAACCATGGACAACTAATGGACGAAAAAGGATTTTCATGTAGCCGATACCCCACATTAGTGTCACGTAATGGGACAAAGGCTTGATGTTGTTGTTGTTGGTGGTGGCGGTGCCTTATACTAATGGAGAGTATATATAGACTTATAATGGATCACTAGGACATATTAGTTACCTATTAACCACTCACCACCCAACACAAACAACCTATTACAATTGTTCACAAAAAACCATTAACTACTAACCCATAACTTAACATATGCATCTCTATCATAATTCAAGTAATCATTTATGCAATTTTAAATGCGGTGATTTTTTTTCCTTATAGTTATGTTGGATCTTTTAAATTTGTTTGTTAAAATTTTTCTGATGAGGAAATTCATTTTCAGACTCATCAAATATGTGGAAAAAGTATAGTTGATTTGATGTCATATTGAAGTTATCTTAAAAAAACCAGTATTATTCGTATAGTTCCTCAATATAAAAATAAAAAATCATGAAATATTAAAAGAATTTGATTTGATTTAATTGAGCAGGTGTACATTATTCAAAAACTCAAGCTCCTAGATCATTTTCTTTTTTGGTAATATGAATAGATGTACGGGTATTTAATATTTGAACATATATTCTTCAGTGTCTCGCAGGTATTTAGCCGGACCCAATAAGAGCACTCGGACTTAACAGATTCCAACAGTAAAGGCTTACCCGAGAATGATTGCCTTCAATCATTGCTACATGACAGCTATGGAATTCCCCACAACTCGGCAATTCAAGTGGACTTGCCCCTCATATTAAAACAACAGAAGAACTTCATCCAAGGGGTTATTAGCGCCGGCAGGGGTTTTTTTTTTTTTTTTTGACAGTAGTATCTCATGCTCGACCCGCTTGAGGGGCAAATTATTCTGTGCGGAGTCCGGACGTCATCCAGAGGCAAATAAAAATGCGATACGTCACTTCAAAAGTGTACCACGCTCTGTATTGAGTGTCGGTACACTCGGTACTGTGCTCGGTACCAAGCAGTACCGGACGGTTCTCCCGTCTGATGTCCACACAAAATAATCTCTCCACTTGAGGACACCTTCATCAACTCGCCCATAAGTACAGCATAACGGAACTCAACCCTAGGTTGGACAATTGGGCCAGAAAATAGTATCAAACTCTTATCAGTGTCTTGTTATAGGCGGTCTATATTGTCTTTTTTTTTTTTTTTTTACCTTTTCTTTTTTTTTTTTTTTGTACCTTTACTTTTTTGGTGGTCTTCTCTTTAACCCTTGGATTTTTATTAAAGGTGAAGTAAAACATTTTGAATCTTTTGACATATCCTTGAAGTTTTATTGAGCTAGCAAAATACTAAATCCCAAAAAAATCTTCTTTTTGTACTCTCTCCAGGTCATTGTGTTCCATTCTCTAGAGCTTTTCATCTAGCAAGGTTGGGCATCCATAGAAAAATTTGGATCTAACATCTATGGAAAGCATCATTCATGTATTGATATGATTATGATGCGAACCCACTTGTAATTAGTTTAGTAGTTAATTATTATTAATTAATGGAAGTAATTAGCATGTGATGGTCTTTAAAGTCTATAAATACCTCCCAGTATGAGCTTTAAATATGTTTGCTTCTTTATTATTTATATTCTTCTTTTTGGTGAGTTGAGCAAGCTCAAATTGCTTGATGATCCCATCATTGATGTTCTCATTGAGCGACCTTCGTCCAAGAATCAGCATTGCACTGTCGTCCATAGCTCATCTCCGATTCCACCATTGCCGTCGTCATAGATGAAAGGAATTATTGTGTTTACTTTGTTGGGGCTAAAATCTTTTGTTTGGGACGAATTTTTTACTGTTGTTTAAAATAGATTTTTGATAAAAAAATTTTGAACAAGAAATTTTTATGTTAAAAAATTTATTTAGAAAGCAAAACATAAAAGTTATCATAAATGAAATTTTAAGAAAGAAGTAAAACTTTTTAAATTGAGTCAAATGTGTGTAATTCTCTTTGAGGCCTTGAAGAGAATCGAAAAGATGATTTATAGATTAGTGTTGCCTTGACATGAGGGATTTACATGATTAATTTCTCATATCATCTTTAAGAATATAATTGATGAGGGTGGAATTTGGAAAAAGAAGTAGAATATGGGAAAAAAAAAATTTCAGTCATGTTATAAAGGATCGAAATTGTGCAAGAAATTTCAAGGATGAAATTTATTTAGGAAATATTATGATAATCAAAAACTTAAATTCGTAATTACATAATTTTATATATAACTCATTTTTATAATTTGTAACCTGATATTAATTTTTCTGTAAATTTGTCAAAATATTGTTTTATGAAAATTAATTTCAAAACTGATTTTTAAAGCATCATTTCCACTTGTGCCCTTCATAACTTGATATGTATTATTACAAAATAGCCATGTCCTTTCCTTTGCTCAGAAAAACTTGTAGGCTAGGTTGGACTTTTGGCTTGTGTGTAGAGGTTTTTTTCAAGGGTGCATAAGTCCTCTTTTTAGATTTAAGCTAAGGAAACAGAGCCCTACATGGGATCTTGGTTGGGCATCCACTGTCACGCCCCAGTTTGACTTACCCTCTATCAAACAAACTGGAGTATAACAGAGAAGGAAATAAATCTATTTAGACTCTCCTAATACTTCAACATGTCAAATTCCACACTTATAATAGGAAGCATGTAATGTACCTCAAGTAACATTAAACATAAACAATGTAAATACAGAGCTCTCTACTAAAATGTTTAAACTTTACTTACATACCCAAAAGTCTTTGTACAGCTTACAGTTGAACCTCTATGTACACCCAAAAAGTATGTACACCCAAAAGAACAGTCACCCCTTAATGCCCTATGGGCTCCTTTCCTTTGCCTGCAGTACAACCACTACCAGTGAGCTATGGCCCAACGAAATACACAAACAATGTATTAGAATTAATAATAACATTTTAACCATTTAGAAATGCACACCATTCGTGACTAAATAATAACATGGTTAGGGCACCTTTCACATGGATCACGAGAAAACATTGTAGTACTTTTCGTCTTCTAATTGTTCAACACCCTTTTTACAGATCATATGATGGTTATAAGCTTTTGCACCCCTTTCAGCTTTCAATTCAAGGTTAGGTCTAACTTCCCAACTTTTAGAATTGAAGCTGTTCTCTCAATTCAGGGTTGGGTCCACATTCCCAACTTCTAGACTTGAGATTATAGGCTTATCTCGTCAGGTCTTTCGCCTTTACTTGTGCGGGCTTATTCCCCAACATATGGCTTAATCACTTTCTTAATATCCATCCTTTTTAGTCTCATGATACATGCTATTATAAACAATACTTTATGAATAATCATAATCATAAATAAACTGAAATAAATTGAAGAAAACTGAAATAAATGCTA